>NC_025690.1:14739791-14753366 GCF_000633955.1 Camelina sativa | reverse complement strand
AAAAAAAAAAAAAAAAAACCCCAAATTTTGTCTTACTATTGTGTAGGTATCTTCAAACCCTTTCTGTGCCTTTTTATTTTACCTTAACGATGCAGTATTTAGAAACAACGACCAGCATTAAATTCCTTAAGACATCATTTGAACTTTGGATTAGTAGTGATTGATTCTGGTTCTGGAGGGAGTTATTGTTGTCAAATTTAATTGTAAAGTTCAGATATTCTTCTATTGAGTTTTTAAAAGAGCTGTGATTCTTTTGAATGTCTCTATAGAAATGTCAAAGATTTTCTGAATGTTTTTTTTATGGATTAGCTTAAGCTTTTTTAACTATGCAAAAAGTTATTGTTTTTAGCTTTTTTTTTTTGTTATTGGTATCGAACATATTTTCTTTGTTGAAATTCGTAAGTACGTTTACAAAAATTTTAAATATAAATTTCTTTTTATAAAAATTTAACGAACACATTCGCGCTCTTTTTGATATTTTTTCTTAATTTGTTGGTGTCTTGTTTTAAAAGTAAGTTAGATGTTTATCTTTTTGAACCGAACATACGTTATTTTTATGTACGTTTATTAAAAAAAATTAAAATATAAATTTCCATTTATAGAGAGTTTTAACCGACCCACTCGCGCTCTTTTTAATAACTGTTATTTATTTATTTTATTTTGTTGTGGTGTTTTATTTTTTTCAATTAAATTAATTTTTCTCATATCATTAACTTAAAAACAAAATTAAATTCACACTTGTATACATGTAAATACGACTCTTTTCAACTTTTAATGTATTACATCTCCTTGTTGGAAATACCCAATTATCATAAATGATTATGTTTTTAAAGACATAACGTTTAGGAGTTCAATCATGTAACATTAATTGTTTTTGGAGGTACCATTGTTTTCAAAGCCCTTTATTTAGTGTAGGTTGCACGAAGATCCAACTGTGTTTCATGTGTCTATTAAGTTTGATCATCTGTCAGCCTCTCCGAATATAGTTTTGTTTGGCGTGTTGTCCACGTATCACGATATAATTGGCAAAAATCATAAAACTTACCTACAATGATTACGGTATTTTAATTAATATAAGATTTTGAAAACTCTAATTAACGTCCTCTCTTGGAAAAAAAATCAAAATCTTTTGTTTTCTTCCGTCCTAGAAAAAAAATTCAAACTTTCGAGAGATAAAAGAATGCTTATTTTCTTATAAAACAAGAATTTGAAAACATAAGACAAGTTGGGATATAAATATATCAAAGTTTACTGCCTTTATTAAATTAAAAAAATGACAAAAAAACTCAAGTTATAAGAATCTTTCACCTTGATGAATGTAATATGTTTTTTTTTGTTAAACCAATAAATTTTAATTCATTAGCTTACATAGTTTCATAGTTTTGTTTGGCATGTTCCATAGTTACATAGTTCCATAGTTTTGTTTGATCATCTGTCAGCCTCTCCGAATATAATTTTGTTTGGCGTGTTGCCCACGTATCAAGATATGATTGAAAAAAATCGAAAAACTCACCTACAATAAATATGGTATTTAATTAATATAATATTTTGAGAACTCTAATTAACATCCTCTCTTGGAAAAAAAATCAAAATCTTTAGTTTTCCTCCATTCTAGAAACAAAATTCAAAATATTGTAAGATATAAATATATTTATTTTCTTATAAAACAAGAATTAGAAAACATAAGACAAGTTGGATATAATTATATCAAATTTTAATGCCTCTATAAAATTGAAAAATTGCCAAAAAAATAAAAACTAAAGTTATAAAAAATTTTCACCTTGATGAATGTAATGTGTTTTTTTTGGTCAAACCAACAAATTTAAATTCATTAGCTTACATATTTCCATAGTTTTGTTTGGCGTGTTCCATAGTTCCATAATTTTGTTTGATTATCTGTTAGCCTCTCCGAATAGAATTTTGTTTGGCGTGTTGCCCACGTATCACAATATAATTGGCAAAAATTGAAAAACTCATCTACAATATTATGCTATTTTAATTAATATAAGATTTTGAAAACTCTAATTAACGTCCTCTATTGGAAAAAAAATTAAAATCTTTAGTTTTCCTCCGTCCTAGAAGCAAAATTCAAAATTTTTGTAAGATGCAAAAATGTTTATTTTCTTAGAAAACATAAGACAAGATGAGATATAAATATATCAAAGTTTACCGCCTCTATAAAATTAAAAAATTGCCAAAAAAAAAAAAGTTAAAGTTACAAGAATTTTTCACCTTGATGAATGTAATGTGTTTTTTTTGTAATGTGAAAAAAAAAGAATGTATGTGTTTTTTTTTGTGAAACCAACAAATTTAAATTTATTAGCTTACATAGTTCCATAGTTTTGTTTGACGTGTTCTATAGTTACATAGTTCATAGTTTTGTTTTTGATCATTTGTCAGCCTCTTCGAATATAATTTTGTTTGGCGTGTTTCCCACGTATCACGATATAATTGGCAAAAATCGAAAAACTCACCTACAATAGTTAAGTATTTTAATTGATATAAGATCTTGAAAACTCTAATTAGTATCCTCTCTTGGGAAAAAATCAAAATGTTTAGTTTTCCTCCATCCTATAAACAAAATTCAAAATTTTCTTAAGATATAAAAATGTTTATTTTTCTTATAAAACAAGAATTTGAAAACATAAGACAAGTTGGGATATAAATATATCAAAATTTACTGCCTCTATAAAATTGAAAATTTGCCACAAAAAAAAAATTAATGTTATAAGAATTTTTTACTTGTAATGTGTTTTTTTTTTATCACAACCAATAAATTTAAATTCATTAACTTACATAGTTCCATCCTAATAATGGAAATCACCATACAATTGACTGACTACATGAAATATATAAAATAAATATTTTTTTCTAAAAAAGACAAAATCAAACCTAAGCCGTCTGATAACATCGAGAACGCATATACTCATTGAAGCTGTTCAAAATGCTGAAGTTGTGGCTGCCGTTACACAACTTTATTTGTTTGTCTGTACACATTTTTTTTGTTTGGGTGCAACTTTTGATGTGTTAATAAATCATCTTTTAGCTGAGTTCGTATTGTATCGATGGATCCAAACTATAGGTCAATGTTCGAATCACATATTTTTTGCTTAATTGTAAACTTTCAAAACCGCTTATAGTTTAGTAAGAAAAAATCCCTATTATAGTTTAGTACAGTGCTGGTTAAAACTGAGCCAACAATTTAATTTGGGCCTGATGTTTGTGGCCCAATAACACCGCGGAGGAGAGAGAGATCTTTTACAGTCGTTTTTTTTTATCATCATCTCTCAACCTCCTCCGCTTCCAATTCTAAATCTCCCGGCGAAGACAATTTACCGGCAACAAAGCCTCGCCGAAGAAGCCAAGTTATGGCGGGCATGGCTGCGGTGTTAGGATCGCGACATTGGAACGCTTTTATTCAAGCTCTATTTCTGATATCTCTATCGTTTCCGATTCTCTCCAGTGCTTACCGACCTGGAGATATCGTGCGGATGAGCAAAATGGGGCAATATCACTCTGTTCGTTACTCTTCTTTTAAACTTGTGTAGCTGAGATTGATTACTTATCTAATTTGATGTGAGACTAAAGGATCTGTTTGATTTTGTGGCAGTCGAGAACGACTTGGCATGATGTGATCGGAAAACATTGCCCGATCTTCGCCGTTAATCGCGAGGTACTTTGTGGGAACTAGGTTTAGTTTAAGACTATTTGATGGCATAGTTCTGGAATTCAGATTGAAACTTCTCTTTCTTTGCCAAAAATTTGTAGGTGTTGATCCCCATAGCGAAACCAATTGGCTATACAGGAACTGATCCTTATAAGATGTGAGTGTTCAGTGGTGTTCATATTGATTACAGTTTAATTGAAGATTTTGTATAGCTGAATTTGGTGCTTTTGAATTGAAATTGATGTGCCTTTAGTTTAATTTGACAAGTTCATCACTGGTTTCTAGCAATTTCTATTCTTGCTGGTCAAAAGGGAAATGATGACTTTGCATTGATGTTTCGTCATTTCTCATATGTTTTGATTAGAGTAAGCTAAATTTGTATGGTGTTTTTAGTTCTATCTGGCTGCAGATTGTGTTCTTCCGATGTTATATGGCCACTTTGTTTTCTTATTTGTGCATTAGCCATATGCGAGTTAAGAGTTATTAGGTGTCTGATGTGTGATTCCGGATTTTTACATGCAGAAAATTCCAAGTTGGAAGTGAGAAATTTCTGATTCATTGGCTTTTGGTGATAAACCGTAAGAGCTCAGAAGTTCCAATGATCGATGTAAATTTGGTATGTTTGACATTGGTTTTGAGTCATTTTATATGCTTTGACTCACTAGATAAATATGCTACCCAGGAAAACTGCCAGTTTTTGGATATTTAGATGTGGCTTGTTTTTTCGTTTGCACAGAGATATTCTGGAGGTGATCTGCTCGGAGTCACAGCTGAAGTTATTGATATGCCCCATAGCTGTAAGTCATACTCCTTATCTAACTATATCATGTCCTGATTTAGGTGTCTCCCTCTCTAATACTATCTGGCCTAACCAGATATGCTAAGCATTACGTTCGTATCTGAAACCCATCAAGAGTCAGTGCCATAGTAGGTTGTAGCTTCTCAAGTTTGTGATGCTTGGTTGCTTGTAGCCCATGTCCTACATAACTTGGCTTTAGTTTTACACTGCTTTTAATTTCCAGAGTCTTACAGTATCTGGTGAAAGTGAAAACATCTTCACCTTCTTGGAGACAGTGGGTGCTAATATATAGGCACTATGCTTTATAGTCTCCTTTTTTGTCTGCTCATATGTGTTCTATTACACAGACTGATTAAGTCTATTTATGTGGTGGCATTACTAAATTGAATTTACATGTTTATGGTCATCTATGCTTCATGGTTTCTTTATTTCGTACAAGTTGCCTGAACCATGTGTTAATAATGGCTTTGAAAATTTCTTGTAAGGAATGAAATTTCACACTCTCTACTCTGTTTTTTTTCAAGTTGCAATTCTGCTTCCATGTCATAGAGTAGCATTCAGTTACTTCAAATATTTAAAAGACAATTTATCTGAGTTGGAGATTTTACCCATGAACAGATTTGAGTACACACCCGGAGGTCCGCACACTGTTCTGGGATCCTCAACACTGGCCAAAACATGTTCTTGTTAGATACACATGGTACACTAATTTTTGCTTACCCCTTCCCAGCTTTTCTTCTCTCTCCGTGCTAATAACTTTGTGTATACGGTCGGGTCGAGTCACAAAGCTTAAGGAACATAATGTTACTAATACGTGGCTGAGACACTTTTATTGTGATGCAGGAAAGAGCAGTCAGAGATTGATGTATCCTCAGGATTTTATGTCCTCTTTGGCTCAGGTAAATTCTTTTTGTTGCTGCTAATAAATTAAGTAGTGAAAGGATAATAAGCTGATATACATATATTCTTCTTTTTTTTTGTCCACTTGTGATCAGCTCTCACATTCTCTTTCGTACTCTCCATTTACGTCTTACAATCTTCAAGAGAGAAGCTTGCGCGGTAATGGCGCTCTTGTCCTCTCCAGTTCACATGTATATCTCTCTCAATTTATTGAACCTAATTCTTGAAAATGTTGTTGTAGGTTTGTAAGAGAGACGGTGGTGGAGAGCAGCAGCACGAATGTTGGAGAATTTGGCAAGGTGGAGTGAGTGAGTCATAGTCAAGTATATGTATGTTTCAGCAGTTTTAGATACTGGGATTGGTCTTTCAACTTTCTCTCTGTCTAGGATTAACCTGATTTACTTAAAACAGAACCAGAGAAAAGAAGAGATTTTTATCAAAAATGAATAGTCGAAAGAAAAACTTTTGCCCTTGTAATATGTAACATTTTGGTTAAATAGATTTACTTTTCGTGATTTAGATTACAAAATCAATTGCATCAACTTATATTCTTAAACTCGTAATTTCTAAGACGTTGAACGACATGTTCTACATACATACGTCGAAACTTTGACAAATTCATAATAAGTTCAATTTTCAATTTCGCAGTTTGATTTACTGGAATTGTTAAAAGACATAATTTGATGAATGTTCGGAATTGTATTGGTTTAAAAGGAAAGAACTGGTTCTGCAAGTAAAGCTCTGCTCGGGTCAAACTAGACTTCAAAATGCTCAGACAAAATTCGTAACGGACCAGACTGGACTAGCTGATTGATAGTGCTAAATTGTCTATAGGTTGAGGGATCCAAGAAAAAAGTTTATATCTGCACAAGAGAATCGCGACTCTGTCTCAGTGCCCTGAATCTAATACTACCACCAACGTTGACGCGTTGTTAACTTGGACATATGTAGAACAATGATTGGTCTTTCAGAAAAAAAAAAATTTATGCGCATACAAGAATCGAACTCCATTTTTATATAGTAAAATAGATAGATCTGACAAAACGGTGAGTACGTAGTACACTGGCTTAGAATCTTAGATTAATTTAACTACAAAAGCCAAAGATGAACATAAATAAGAGAAGCATTGCAATAAATGAAACCAACCACCAACTAACCCTCACCTCTTCTTCTTTCATGAATTTGCGCTCGTAGATCTCTCTATATAAATCAAACCTTCGTTAGCATTAATATTCATCAATCAATTCAGTACTTACTTAAGTAAAAAAGAAAAATCAAAAGTTTTAAGATATGGAGGGACTTATGAAGTTGTCAACGTTGGTGATCGTCTGCATGTTAGTAGCCGCTCCAATGGCGTCTGACGCAGCCATCTCGTGTGGCGCAGTCACTGGCAACTTGGGTCAATGCTACAACTACTTGACCCGAGGCGGTTTCATTCCTCGAGGGTGTTGCTCTGGTGTTCAGAGGCTCAACAGCATGGCTCGTACCACTCGTGACCGCCAACAAGCTTGTCGTTGTATCCAGGGAGCAGCTAGATCCTTGGGTTCCCGACTTAACGCAGGCCGTGCTGCTCGTCTTCCTGGTGCTTGCCATGTTAGGATCTCTTACCCCATCAGCGCTAGAATCAACTGTAACACGTAATCTTCTCTCACTCTCGTTATTACATTTTTCTACTTAAGGTTGTAATTTTTTGTTAGCAATATATAATGGAGTGATATTAACCACGTAATATATTTGGTTGGTTGCAGCGTCAGGTGATCAACAAGGGATATAGACGTTGAAGGCTTTTCATATAATCGATGAGAGAGTATTAAAAAAATAATTAAGATGTCACTATATATATGAGTGTATCATTTTACTGAACTATTGTTGCTGTGTTTTAGAATTTGTGTTTTCATGTCTTTCTTTATATACGAGTGAGACGGTCCATTTAATTGGTCGTCTGTGTTATGTACTCCTCTAATGATATAATGGAATTTACAATATGTATTGTTTTCAAACTCTTGCCATTCACTTTGGTCACGTTCTGCTTTGAATGCATCCGATCCCCTTCTTCTTCTCCGCAGCAATAGTTCCGTACACTAGGTTCTTTTAATACGATTATTTTTCAGTTGACTTAATTATAGATTAAAATAATACTTTATGATCGTAAGATAGTCCAATATAGACTATAATTCGTATGTTTTAAAAGCATATACTTAGATACCCTGAAATAAGGTTTGGTTACATTAGTTAATTTCACTCTAGAATATCCTCAAAATTTTTTGTTTGCCAACAAAATCATCGTATATGAGGAAAAACGTCATGACTCACTTTTCTCTAATCAGTCCTTATCTACTTCTTCACACTCTCACAACTTGCTCATTTACACTTCTCACGCTTTAGTTTCCTTTGTAATCCTTTCGTCGGTGATGAGTGACTGAGTGTTTCATATATATGTGATAAGTCGATCGACCCTACATGGGCTACATGCAGTGTAAATGAGCACGTTATTTTTATTCTATTTTTAATGAACAACTAGAAAACTTACCCCAAAAAAAAAAAAAAAATCGATCTTTCCTAGAGCCTTTGTTCCAAGCATGAAAAAGGTTTTATAATGGAAATGCGGTGCGGATAATACCCTACGAGTCTACGTACGACTTGTAGATTTCTCCAAGTATCTGTAACCGTATAGCCTCCAAGAGTCCTTGTTCAGTATTAAACATACAAATCTCTTTGTCTTTGGCCGTGTATTTGTTTTCCTATATTGTCATTTTCCTTTTATATCTCCAACTCTTTACCATTTGATGTTTTTGGTCCATAAATATATCTCTACTTGGACCATTTCCATTTTCCATGCATTTTTTTCTCTCTTTATCTTTTATTTTCTTGAACAGCCAACTTGCTCATCCACTACAAGAAAACACTCGATTTGCGATAGAAAAATATCTAGCAAATCCCTCGCAAAACGACTATAGCAAGGGATTTGCGAGGGAAGTCAATTCCTCGCAATTCGTTTCTCGCAAAATGGTCAACATTGCAAATCCCTCGCAATATTTGCTAGGAACTAAATCCCTCGCAAAATCATTGCAAATTGCGAGGAATAAAAGCGGTCGCAAATTTCTTGCAGTTCTGTTCATAGTATATCTCTCGCAAAGTTTGCTATGGATTTGCAAGGAAACATAAAAACGAAAAACTAAAGAAAATATTATTCTCTTAAATAATTTAATATATTTAAAATTTTATTTAGCATATATAAATATATATATATATATATAATTAAAGATTTAGTGACAGGTTTTTTAAAATTAATATATATATTGATATTAATAAAACCACCCAAACCGGGAATTGGTTAAGAGTTACAAAATTGAACCGGTTACAAATTGTCGGTTGAACCGAAGGCTAAAATCAACAAACAAAAAAAACCCTAATCCCACAGCCGACGAGCCCCGTTGCCGACGAGCCCCGTTGCCAGCTGCTAGTATGTCGGCCTCTTGGCCAATTAATCCCTCTAAAATGATCTTCAAACCAACCAGATTCTCAACCCGGTGAAGGGGAAGAACCAGCACTAGCTCCACTCGCGGCACAAGCCTTTTGCTCCGCCACCGTCTCCTTTAGCACTCTTTTTCTGTCGCCGGATTTCTGTTTCCATCTTCAATTATAGTGGTGGCTAGAAGAGGAGTTTGGATTCAGAGATCTTCAGGCAACAGATCTAAATCTTGCTCTGTCTTGTTTCGTGGTGGTGGTCAAATCTCTGTCTGCGGCGCACTTTACTCTACTCAGGTCTAGATTTTGCTCTGCCACTGTCTCCTTTAGATCTCTGGATTTTTTTGATTATCCTTCATCATTTTTATGTCAAGAGAGGTGACAAAGGAAAGAAGGAATAAAGAATAAGGGATAAGAGAAAAGCGTATAAACCCATGATTATCCTTCATCTCTGTTCGTAACTTATGTTATCGGTTTAGGGATAAGGGATGGATGAGGATTGAGGAGAAGAGGTGACGAAGAGGAGAAGGAAAACAAAAAAAAGGGAAACAATGGTGTCCGTCAGATTTAATCTAATCAACGGTTCATGATAGGCTAAAAGACCAATCCATGTCTCTATGAACTAACCAATAGGGACTCAATATCTTTTGTTTTATTAATTTTGTAATTTGGAGTATTATTTGGTATATTAAAGGTAGACAAAATATCTTAAACGTATTTGTAAATTAAATTCATTAATTTGTTTCGCTTTAAAGTTAAAAATATCTTAAAATATATGTATATTCACTAATTTTTCTTAGTTTTTGAGTTAAACGTATTTACAAATATTTATATCTTTTTTGTATACATGAACTTTTTTCCAAGTATTGGACTTTAGAGAATATTAATATTTGAATTTATGATTTAATTTCTAAATTCCAAAATTTAAAAATTTAAGTTTTAGAGTTTATGATTTAGGTTCTGTACTAGGTTTTTATGATTTAATTTCTATAATTAATCAGTCACATATAATTGACATTCCAGGTTTAGAGATTTAAATTTAAAAGTAAATATATAGTATTTTTAAAAGATTGTATTTTATATAAAGTAGATATATATGTTTATTTTTTCAATATCGGTTTTATGTATATATAATGGAAAAGTTTTGGTTTTGGTTTTACGATTTATGATTTAATTTCTATGATTAGAATTTTTAAAGTTTAGAGTTTATGATTTAGGGTATTGAGTTAGGCTAAGAGTTTGATGTATAGGATTTGGGGTATATAAATTTATTTGATGAACCTTAAGAACACTCAAATGTATTTAAAATAAAATCCGATTAAGTTTTATAAGTAGTTTTTTGAATTTTATTTTCTCAATTTGCTACAGATTTGCGATGGTTCTTGCAATTCCATCGCAGATCCCTCGAAAAATTGCTATGAATAATATCATCGCAAACCCATCGCAAATTTGCAATAGATTTGCGAGGAATGTTAACTTACCTTGCAAATCCCTCGCAAATTTGCGACGGATTTCCGGGGATCCTCTTCCTCGCAAGTTTGCGAGGAATTTGCTAGAAATTTTATGTTTATAGTAAATGCCTCGCAATTCCATCGCAAATTTGTGAGAGATAATTTCTTTCGCAAATATTCCTAACAAATTGATTGTTTTTGTAGTGATCAATTTCGATCGATATATGTCATAAGATTGTCTTACTCTCTTTGAATCGTGTCACGTGTGGCTTCATAAATAGTATGTGCTTAGCCTTACGACCTTTTTTTAGCCACGTCCAAGTAGTCCATAGTAGATTAAACCCCAAAATTAACACACACATTTCATGTATATTCATGAAAATCACTGCTTTGCATCTCTTTATGAAATTTAGTTGAGATGACTTATATGTTTCCGCTTGATGTAAAAAAGAAGCAAATGTTTCCACTTTCTTCTTTGCTGATCATAAATAGTTTTCAATTACATGAATTTATTATCTAATTATTTCAGAAACAAAAATATTCATCTAGGAGTATTGATCATATATAATATACGATTTCGAAGTAACAAGACGGTTTCATTATAATATTCATATATATAGAAGAAAATTATTTAACACAAAACCATAAGTTAGTCTTTTTGGGTATATTGCCATTGTTGGAAATTTGTGATTTCCAATTTGCCTAGATAGCTATTTATTACGCCCCGGGTTGAATCTAGTTTTCTGACGTTACATCTTCTCGAAACTCAACTAAGCGAAGATCGGGAAAGCAACGTACAAGTATATATTAACTTTGGAATATGTGTATTTTCCAATCTTAACAAAAAAAGAGATAATTTTCATTAAATTGACATGCATATGGAACTAAGCATAATTAACGGGTACGCATGACCTTCATGAGTTTATTCCAATTATAAAAACCCTACCGACGTCAACAAAGTAAAAGCAATAAAAACAAAAATGGCGTTTGCTCCAAAGATCATCACATGCCTCATTGTCCTTACAGTCTACATGATACCCCCAACGGAGTCAACCATCCAGTGTGGGACAGTGACGAGCACACTTGCACAGTGCGTGAACTATTTGGTCAACAGTGGCCCATTGCCATCCGCATGCTGCGTGGGAGTCAAGACATTGTATCAAATGGCTCAGACCACACCGGATCGCAAACAAGTTTGTGAGTGCCTTAAAGTAGCGGGTAAGGAAATCAAAGGCCTCAATACCGACCTTGTGGCCTCACTTCCTACCACTTGTGGTGTTTCAGTTCCCTACCCCATCAGTTTCAGCACCAATTGTGACAAGTACGTCTCCATAACTTCGTTTTTGTTTTATGTTAGATATTGTTTTGTTTGGCATGTAAATACTTTTAAAAACTTTATTTCAAGAAAGGTCCGTAAAATGTTGTTGTACACTTGACTCCAAATATTATCTAGGAGTGAATATGAATTCAACTAATTATTTAATCAGTAGAATGTATCATTTTTATTTTCTTTTAAAGTTTTTAGTCAATCTCTCTCTTTTTTTTAACAAAAATATAAACAAACACATTTAGAAGTTATTTTTTTTAAAAAAATCAAACACTAATACAACACTTTGTTTTTTATATAGAAATTATTTTTTAGCAAAGTAGATAAACTCTTACAATAGTTTAAAAATTCATAAATTACTGATAATAATCATAACTCACAATCATATAAAAAAACTGCTGAGTAGAATAATTTTTGACATAATCAAATATATAACAACATTATATTTTTTGTAACTAATTCAAATGTTGTGGATATAAAATGAGAAGAAGGATTAAGGTGTTCTTTTTTTTTTGGCAAAGGTGTTCTTTTCTAAAAACTGCTGCTTGTATGAATATAAATACATTTGGAGTCTAGTAAATCTAAAGTGATGATAGATATTTGTTTTGGTTGTTCGAATGTTGCAGTATATCGACTGCCGTGTAAACGAGGCTAGTGATTATCATGATCCGATGGACAAGTACGACTAATCAAAGTTGCCGCGCCAGCTTTTTTACCTAATTAAATAATATATTAATTCTGCTGTTATCTCCCAGTTTAGAACTTTGTTTTTTTTTTTAATCTATATCATCTATGTAATGTAACCATTTCATATATTAATAACGACAACGGATCTCGCTCTCTCTCACTCTCTCTTGAAAATAGTTTGCCCACTCGAAAATAATTATTGCTGGTTAACAGCTTCAGTCATATATACGCCTCAATAATAGCCTTGTTAAGGATGGAAATCACAGTGTAGAAGGAATTAAAAAAGATGTGAAAGTTTTAAGACCAAAAGCATATTCGAAACTGATATTCCGCTTATTAAGGTTATAATCTAGCTAGGTTTTATTGTTGTTGCTTACCGTAGCGAGGATCTTTACGTATGAAAGTTAATGATATAATGCGTATATATGTACCAGAATATAGCTAGGTTTACTGTTTAACATAGTAACATCGTACGTACATATATATGATCAAGAGGTTGCAGGAAGTTCCAAAATTTACACAACCACATAAAGAATTAGTGTTAACTTACAAATTAAAGACTTTGTAATGGGCAAACAAAGAATTAGCCTCACGTGTCCCCAATGTTTTGTTGTGCGCTAGCTAGCCTGTCGGATAGATAGCCTAGAGAAGAATTCACTTAAACGCGTGGCCATAGAGGCTGATCCACCAATGGAAATCATTTAGGCAAGGCGGCGAGACGTTGAATATGTCGATAAAATTGAAGTTTCGACAAAGACATGTTAATGGCAAAGAAAGACTTGAATTTAGGGACATATATAATTAGATAAACAAACAAAGAGTTTGTAACTAAATTGCCATTCTTATTTCTTAATATTAACGACTCAAAACAAATATTATCACTCACTCTCCAATTAATTAACGATGAAATATATGATCGGTTAAGCTAGATCGATGAAGTAAATTAATTAACGGGCCTCATAAACTCATGTTACAAAATATAATGGGCTTAAAAAATTACGGCCCAAATATGTTTTGTTCCGTCGGCTCCGTGGAGTGGAGGGATCGTGAAACTGAAACTCCGATTTCGATCCAAATTTTAATTTCAGACACACACACGACGACCAACACGACACGAGACAAGAGCAAACTCTTCGTGTCCTCATCGATCTTGAACAACACAACGAATCTGATTACATCGATCATCCATCTGTCTCACTGTATTGTTCTACCAATCCTCTGCGTGAAATTTTCAAGCTCGGTGATTTTGCAATCCCCCCCCCCCCCCCCCCCCCCC
>NC_025690.1:14711222-14739109 GCF_000633955.1 Camelina sativa | reverse complement strand
CCCCCCCCCCCCCCGAACTGTGTGATCCACGAATCTGCGATGCGTTTTGGTCCACCAGACCACTGATACCCTGAAAATAATGAGCTTCTGTTGCAAAGTTTCAAATCAGGTAAGTATCTTTGGATCGAATCAGAACTGCCACTTGCTAACAAATCAACCGATCGAGTCATCATAAAATTTTAGGGTTTGACCACCCTAATTGCGTGCGATGGATAGAACTAGAAGTTGGGTTTTGTCACTTCTTCTTCTATTGATTTTGTTCATCTCCAACGTAACGTCTTTTGGGAACCCTCGTGAGTTAGTTGATGAAGAAACACAAAAGGATACTTCAAATTCAACCACTAAACAAGTAAAAAAAATTCGATTCCTTTCTCTGTTTTTGTTCTCATTATAAAAGGTTTTGGAACAATGTGATTTTGACTTTACTCTTATGTTACTTCTTCAGGAGTCTCCTCCGTTGCCTAATGTTAAACCCAATGTTACCTCATCTGAGCTTCCTTTACCGGCTAGCAACTCGACGGATCCTAATCCGAAAGAGCCTGTTTTAGCGAGTCCTCCTCCGCAATTGCAACCTGTAAATGAGAAGAATGATACAAAAGTGTTGAATACAACAGAGCCTTTAAGCCCACCTCCGCCTCCAGCGAACGTAACTGATAATAGCCAGGATAGTGGAAAACTACCGGCTGTAATGGCGCCGCCTCCAAAAAGTTTGGAGAGTGTGAAAAATGATACGGAGCCACTTAAGGTGAGTCCACCTTTGCCGAAAGATCCTGAAAAGGCGAATGACGTTAATAAGGGGAGCTCAGAGTCTGGCAGTGTAGAGACCTGTGCAGGAAATTCTAACATGTGTACAACTGAGAATTCGTTGGTGGCTTGCACTTTGAGCATTGATAAAGGTATTCTTTGCTCCATCTTGTAGTGACAGTTTGTCTTTTACTTTGGTACTCTTGGTTTCAACTTTTATGGTATCTCTGCCTTGGTGCTTTCCTGTTTGTTGAACAATGCAACGGTATAAGTCGTGTTTTCTTATTGAGTCAAAGCTATATAGCAGGTTTGTTTTCAGCATAGAGTTTATGAAATTAGGGATCAAATTAGCATATGTTTTACATTATTTGGAAATCCTCGTTGCAGAATCAACGACAAAACCTAGCATATGTTTGACATTACTACGTTGTGTCAGTTTGTAAATGATTGTGATTTCAACAACATGAAACCTTTTTACACAGTCTGTTGTCTACACTAGTTTTTGCTTGGGTTGATTGAATTTTCATTTTAAAGTTGTGTTTAATAATTGCAGGTTCTGCGAACTGGTTGGTTCTAGTTCAAAATGAAGGTGAAAAATCTCTAAAAGCGAAATTTGTTCTTCCGGTTAACTCTATACAAGAGCTGAAACTGCCTAAACACCAGAGTCAAAGGGTATGTCTTTCGATGTTCTTCCGAGTTGAATCCATTGATAAAAAGCGTTACCTTTGACATATTTATCTCTGGAAGTCTGAAACTTTTTTTTTGTGATTTTTGATGATACAATGCAAAATATCAGTCTAGTTATTATGTGGTACAAAAGTGAATCGATCTTTTTTCACTTGCACAGGTAAACATATCCATTAGTGGAGACACAAACAAGATCATACTAGATGCAGGGAAAGGAGAGTGCGTGCTTCATATGTACCCACCAGAAACAAACACGTTACCGTTCCGATTTCCATCATATGACAAGCTAGTGACGCCCATCAACGGTGCCTATTTCTTAATAGTCTCTGTTGTTATTCTGGGGGGAGTTTGGGGATTGTGTCTGTGCCGGAAGAATCGCCGAGCAGGCAGTGGAGTGCCTTACCGGGAGCTAGAATTGAGCGGAGAGCCAGGTTTGGGAAACGAGTCAGGGGTCCATGATGTGGAGACAGCAGACTGGGACGAGGGTTGGGATGATGATTGGGATGAGAATAATGCTGTGAAATCCCCCGGTGGTGCAGCAAAGAGTGTCAGCATCTCTGCTAACGGCTTAACAGCAAGGGCTCCAAACCGAGATGGATGGGATCATGACTGGGACGACTAGAGAGAGTTATTGTGTGTTATAATCATTAGTGGATACTACTACTATTACTACAGAAAAGTCAAAATCAACTTGGATACAGTTAACTGCAAAGAAGAAGACAAGACAGAAAACTACAAAAGGTTAATGTATACTCAAAATGCACCTTAGAGCATCTCCACTCCAGTACCCCTCCTAAATTGCTCAGAAATTAATTAATTATATAATTAATACTAAACTAATTAAAGCAATCTACTTAGAACTTAATCAAAATTATCCCTCCACCACTAGACAACCTCAGAGTCCACTTCTATCTCTAACCGAGCAATGCGCCGCGCCCAGGAAAAGTAAAGCCCCTAATATACCCCCCACAATTCAGCCAAGATCGCCGAGCAACAACCAATGTTAATGGAAAAACCGAAAAGCCATTTCCCCTCACTGTCCTGAAGCACTCCACCCGCTGTAGCAAGCCCCAGGTCTCCATGGGAGGCACAATCAGTATTAAACTTTAGCCACCCATCCTGTGGGGGTTTCCACGCAATTTGTCTCACTACCCGTGTTACATGTCCATGCCCACCTCGCATAGCAGAATGTGCTGAACATACTTCCTTCGCCTTATCTTTAATGAACTGCACCCTGTCCCGACATTTGCCAGTCTCACCAAAAACATTAATGCACCGCCACTTCCATGCCCACCAAACAGACATACCAAATAGAGTAGCCCAAGGAGTTCCTCCCGCATTTATCAAACTGCCCAAGTTTGCAAAAATCCACTCAAGTAAGGTCTGTTGAAAGAATAAACCTCGCCTACTAGGTGGAACTAAACGGTTCTAAACACCCGACATAGCTTGACAGTCACGCAGGACATGAAGGATAGTTTCCTCGCCTCCCTTGCACATCTGACAGATTCCTGAATCACTTAGATGGCGCCTGCGTCTTTCTGCATTGGTCATAACCACTCCACTAACGACCAACCAGAGAAAAACTTGAACCCTCTCCGGCACTACAGCTTTCCAAACCCTTTGAAACAACGAGGACATATTCGGTTTTGATATGGAGTCCTTGATTAAGCAATAATGAGCAGATTTAACAGAGAAAGCTCCATCCGGATTCGCTCTCCATGTTACTCTATCCTTTGCACCAGTGAAAGTATCTTCCCCAACAGCAGCAAGACACAGTTGTGTCTGTTGTGGAAGAAACATCGCTAAACGTGTCCAATCCCAACCAACCCCGTCAATCCATAGATCCCTAACACACGAGTCCAACTCTGTTATCGGGACATCCTGAATAACGTCATCAAAAAGCGGACCCTTTCCCAGCCAATGATCTGTCCAGAACTTGATAGAAACCCCATCACCTAGGATCCAACTCAAGCCCGGTAATACCACTTCTCGAAGCCCCACAGATATACTTCGCCATGTCGAAGACCAACTGCCCTTCGCTACAAGCCAAGAAGGAGACTGACAACACCCCACCTTATATTTGCTTCGTAACACAGAACCCCATAGACTATTATCGTTCTGCAGAATCCGCCAACATATCTTGGAGATCATAGCCTTATTCATAGTTTCTGCAGAGCGTAAACCCAAACCTCCATCGCTCTTTGGTGAACAGAGCTTCTTCCAGGAAACAAGGTGCTGTTTCTTCTTCTCACCACTACTTCCCCACACAAACGTTCTCGAGATCTTATCCAAGGCACTCAATGTTGATTTTGGAAGCATAATGGAGCTCATTGTATGGACAGGGATGGATGTTAAGACTGTTTTAGTCAAGGTAATCCTCCCTGCTAGGCTCAAGACACGTCCCTTCCATCCAGACAGTCGTGAAGACACCCATTCGACCACTCCAGTGAAGGTGGTTTTGTTAATCCGCTTATTCAAGACTGGCATGCCCAAATATTTGCCTAGATCTCTCGTCGCCATAATCCCACTCTCCTCGCTAATTCACATCCTCAAGTCTCTACTCACATTCTCAGATAAATAAATTTTGGACTTCTCCAGGCTAACCTTTTGTCCTGAGGCAATGCAAAATGTCTCCAAAACTTTCCGAACAACCTTAATTTGGGCAATTGAGGCTTCTGCGAACAAGATAAGGTCATCGGCAAAACAGATACGCGACAGTTTAGGACCACCTCTAGATAATACTATTGGTTTCCAATCCTTGGAATCGATTGCCTGCTCAATATGGTGGCACAACCTCTCCATACATAAGACAAATAAATAGGGTGACAAGGGATCACCCTGTCTAAGTCCCCTCTCAGACTGAAAGGCCTCTGTTTTCTCTCCATTCCATAGGATATGCATTGAGGGTCCACTATACATAATTTGTTTACTTAAATTGTTTTACTTTTTAATTTAATTTTGATTTATTTTTTAAATGAAATATTAGATGGAAGATTATGATTGGTTGAGAGAAGAGGGGGTGAATACAAAGGTTCACCTCTAGGGGTGAACCTAAGGGGGTGTATTCAACTTGACATTTCAAGTGATTTGTGTAAAAGTTACAAATCTTATGTTATTTAATCATGGATTTAAAAAAGTCTCATGAAATCTATTGTTATTGAACTGATGATTTAAAAATATACTTTAAAATCTACTGTTATTCAAAACAGTGTGTGGATTTGGATTTTAATAAGTTTTAGTGATTCTGGAGGATTTGAAAGGATTTGTTTAGTTAAAAATATAGAAATCCAAATCTCATGGTTTTAGGTGGAATTTGAAAGAATTTTACTATAAATCGTATCAACTTCCCTAAAATCTATCAAAATTTCAAAGTTCCTTAATCCCATCAAATCCTCCAAAATCATTGTTTAATACACCCTCTAAGTATTTTTCTTTACTTAATGCTTCTTTTTCCTCTTTTGCTTAGTTTTAACTAAAAATAAAATGTATTTGACGTGTGCGAACATAAAAGGAAAATACTAAGAGTTAAAAGTAAACCTACAGTAAAACCTCTATAAATTAATAATGTTGGGACCAAGACATTTTATTAATTTATAGTGATATTAATTTATCTATAAATTAATAATTATTAATTTATAGTGTAAATTAATAATTATTAATTTATAGATATATTTTTAATAGTTTAATTTTTAAAAATTATGAATTGAGACAATTTTAACAACAATTTAGGATATTCAAACACTACAAGAAAACATCACCAATTCTGACAACATTTCTGACCGATATATTGGTCGGGTTATATTACGACCATTTTCCAACCGTTAAGGACACATTCATACGGTTGGTAATCGGTTAGAAATTAGTGACACATTCATACGGTTGGACATCGGTAGGAAATTACCGACTAAACTACCAACCATTAAATCCATCGGTTTTAAGCGACCGGTTTAATCGTCGGTAAATGGTTATGTATTTCCTACCAATTTCCGACCGACAGTTATATTGTCTTGTGATTGTAAATATACTTTTAAACTTACCGTAAAACCTCTATAAATTAATACTCTATAAATTAATAAACACTATAAATTAATAAATTTTGCCAGTCCCAAGTCGGGCCAATGTAAAAAATAACAAAATTCGATAAGATAATAATTTTTCCGAAATCCCCATGTAAAATATGGTCCCAATAATATCATAAATTAATAATCATGTAAATTTACATATATATATATATAATGCATGTTTCTACTAAAACTCATATCTACAAAACAACTGTTATGTTGTATTTTCAAAGTATAATGATATAAAATATTTGGTAACATGTCATAAATATAGCTACATTTTTTTAAGTTTTCAATCTTTAGATATCCGTCATTTACATTTTTATATTTTGATTGACTATTAAAATACAACAATCTATATTATTATTCATAAATTTAATTTTATGTATGTCATGTGTATAAGTGAATTTGTCTATTGTATTTGTAATTTATTGTTAATAATGTTTTCAAAATATTACAAATTCAATTCCAATACCATAAAATTTTGAATATCCGAAATTATTGTTAAAATAATCTCAATTCATAATTTTTAAAAGTTAAACTATTAAAAATATATCAATAAATTAATAATTATTAATTTACATTATAAATTAATAATTATTAATTTACATTATAAATTAATAATTATTAGTTTATAGATAAATTAATATTACTATAAATTAATAAAATGTCTTGGTCCCAATAATATTAATTTATAGAGGTTTTACTGTATTTAGTCCATTGTTTATTGTATAAAGCCTCTAATGGGCCAGTGTGTTCTCGATTTAGCCCATTTTTTAATTGTCTAAAGCCACTAATATTTGGATAAACCTAATTAAGCTTCCACGATTCCACTCCTCTATGCAGTCTCTTCTTTCTTCTTCTTTTCTCATAACCCTAAGCGTTCTTTTCATAGTCTCCTCGCAGATCCACCGTTGTTTGTCGCGTAATCAGCGTTTGCTTGCTGTCGTTTCACCGTTTAGTCGGCGCCGCTCCGCCATGACGAACCCACCAATCCCACCACCGGTTAGTTTTTGTTTCTTCATAGATCGATAAACCCTTAGAGCGCTTCCCATTTGGATTAAGGCTCCACTTTCATTTTGTGTTTCTTTACACATGATATTAGATAACTCTTGAAGAAACCTTAGCAATTGAACGTCACTGTAAGATTATTTGTTCTCTATAATCCAATTATGGGACTTAGGCTTCTCATATTTTCAATTCTCTTATTTGTATTATTTTTTATTGACAGCTTTGTTTTCTCATTGTAGAACTTCAATCGTAATGCATTTCTTCAATATGTGTCACAACAGTTTAGTAGCTCAACACCAGAGTTTGACACTTTTTATAGGCCTTTCATAAGTGAAGACCCGAGAGGTAGTATTCCAGACTCTGAAACCAATGCAAACGGTTCTGTTCCACCAGCCGATGCAAACGGTTCTGTTCCACCAGCTTCAGTGGAGGACCTTCTCATTGCTCCAGGACGTGAAACTCTCAAGTATCTTCATCCCAAAGTGCAGCGAGGAGCTATTTGGTAAATTAAAAGTTAAACCTATATGTAAGATTTCTTAGTTTAGATTAGGTTAGTTATTGATGTTATTAACTGGTTTTATGTAGGTTTAAGCGTGATCCATATGGTGTAATTACAAAGTCTATCTTGAGAATGCAAAAAACAGATGTCAAAAATGGAAATGCAACAAAGAGAAACCTAACATATGTCAGGTGATTTATGGAAGGAGTACATTAATCTTTGGCGTGATGAGAAAGTGGCAGCATTGGCAGCAACAAACTCACAAAAAAGGAGAAGCAACCAAGATGATGAAGGAATTCTTGTGCACTTCAATGGAGCTAAATCATTATGTAGGCGTAAAGATGAGATGGTAATTTTGAGTTTTTTACATTTCTTAAGAATTATCATTCCAATGCATATTACTCATGTTCTTTTTCCATGTATATAAGACTATTGAAAATGGTGGAGTGGAGCCTAATATGCTGGATTTCATTGAGGATGTTTATAAAAGTAAAAATACTGGCAAGATTGTCTACAAGAAGGCTAAGCAGATTGTGGACACTTCTTCAGTCTTTTGATAACATGATGTTTCCATATTTTAACATTGATTCTCAGGCAATACCCAAAAAGAAAGGACACAGATTTGGATTTGGATCTCTTCTAGACCATGAAGAGTTAAATGCTCCTTTCCTACCCAGCTTGGATAATGACAAGAAGTTAGAAGCATACAGCCAGATTTCTGAGTTAGTTATGGAGAAAGAGGAAAATACCAAGACATTCCAGTACTTGAAGGATGTTTACTGAGAAGCTTCTCAACGAATTTCCAGAATGTCGTCCACCGGAAGAAGAAGAAGATGATGATGAAATTCAAAATTAGAGTGTTTTAACTTTGCTGGTTTTGTTGTATGATGTTCCAAGAAAGTGAGTTACGGTTAATATAAGAATCTATTAATGTGGTATTATTGACAATATCTTATATTTATATATTTTTAGTATTTTCTGATTTTCAGTTAATTTAGCATTTTTTTATTTTTAGTTAATTTTCATTTTCTACATTTTACATTAATTTGACAATATTTTGGTCGGGAAATATTGGTCGAAATATCGGTTGGAATTTAAATGGTTGGGTAATGGTCGGTAATATAGTCTTGACAGACTTACGCCATAGGCAATCAGTCGGTATTTTTCTAACCAAAATCCGACCGATTTTATCCAACGAAAATCCAACCAACGTTTTGGTTGGAAATTCCTGACCGATTTCTAACCAAATAAATTTCCGACCAGCGATTTCCGACTGAAATACCGTTTTCAGTAAATGGTTGGAAATGTCTCTTTCCGACCGTTTCCCGACTAATTTGACCATAGGAAACTGCTATGTTTTCTTGTAGTGAAAATTTTATAGTATTAGAATTGAATTTGTAATATTTAAAAAACATTATTAACAATAAATTACAAATACAATATACAAATTCACTTATACACATGACATACATAAAATTAAATTTATGAAAAATAATATAGATTGTTGTATTTTAATAGTCAATCAAACTATCAAAATGTAAATAATGGATAAATAAAAATTGAAAACTTAAAAAAATGTAGCTATATTTATGATATGTTACAAAATATATTATATCATTATAGTTTGAAAATATAACATAACAATTGTTTTGTAGATATGAGCTTTAGAAAAAATATATATTATATTTTTTTTCTTTATATATATTATATATATATATGTAAATTTATATGATTATTAATTTATGATATTATTAGGACCATATTTTATATGGAGATTTCAGAAAAATTATTATTTTATTATTTTATTGAATTTTGTTATTTTTTATATTGATTCGAGTTGGGACTGATAAAATTTATTAATTTATAGTGTTTATTAATTTATAAAGTTAATTTATAGAGGTTTTACTGTAGGAGTTTGGGACAAGAATATACTCTATGGCCTTGAATGGCTGTAGATTTTAAAAGTGTTTTTGGTTTTAGATTTTTCAAAAATCTACTTTAAAACCAATCAAGATTATGAAAAAATCAAATTTCCTAAAAATTAGGGAATCCAGATTTTGTTGGTTTTTGGTAATTTTCAAAGAAAAACCAAAATCTATATTTTACTAGTTTTTCATTTTCAAGCGTGATTTGAATTCTTTTTTCTGTTTTTCTTTTTTTAATAAATTTTTAACGCAAAATCTAAAAACCATAAACCAAAATCTAAAATCTAAAAACTAGAAACTAGAATTCAAAAACCACTTAAAAACTTGTAAACATTCATGGCCTATATTTTATTTTATATTATAATAGAGAGAGGAAAAGATGGGAGAAGAACAAAACCCTAATCCGATGATCTTCTACCTAGTTGCCGATCTACAGGAAGAAATCATCCTTCGATTGCCGTGTAAATCCATCCGCAAATTCAAAGCCGTCTCAAAAGGATGGAGATCAATCGTGGAATCGAAGAGTTTCGCGGAGAGGCGTTCGCGTATGATTCTTCGAAAGAGCCGCCGGCAAATCCTTGCTTCTGGAGGAGTAGAACGGAGGAGCGAGTCGCGATTCCAAGGTGACGAAGAGGTCGATGTGGTCTACCTACACTGCGACGACGTCACACGACCTTCGCTGACATGTGACGGTTTAGTTTGCATCCCCGTACCGGGTTGGGTCAATGTTCTGAACCCTTCCACCGGAGATATCATTAGATTCCCTTCCGGTCCTGATCCAGTGACCCGCCGCTATTCAGACATACTAAATCAATTCTCGAACCTTTATGGTAACCAGGAACTCTCTCTCTCTCTCTCTATATATATATATATACAATTTATTCGACTCTTTTTTTCTTTTTTCTGTTTATGAATTGATTGGTTTAGAAGAATTGAAAATCGTAGGTAAGTGGTGCAATTTTTTCCCAGCATTTTGGGCGATGGGATTTGGTAGGGACAAAGTCAATGGGAGCTTTAAAGTTGTGAGGATGTTCTTTGATCCTCACCATTACTGTGAAGTTCTTGATGTCAATATTGGTGAATGGCGGAGATCACTCCGTCCCCCTCCTTCGTGATGTTCCCTCAAGCAGGTATTCCACTAGATCCGCAGACCAGCTAGTGAACCTTGATGACCGTCTAGCCCTAGCCACAACTGCCTCTTCGCCCTGGAGACTAGAGATATTGACCATGGATGCACAAAAAGAAGATGGATGGACCTTGACTTACTCCATACCTTTATACTCGTGTACAAATCTTTACCCTTTTCCTTTGAATGTGCATTTCAGGCCGGTGGCGGTTTCCAAGCCAGGGAATCTTTTCTTCCATGACAATGAAAAGAGATTGTTGAAATTCTATCCAAGCACTAACCTCATTCGCTGCATCTCTAAAGACACTTTGGTCATATCTCCTTTCATTGAGAATTGGCTCCCACTGCTGCCTCCCAAAACAACATTCGGGTTTCAGGATCCATGCCTTGGTCACATGCCAAACTCGCGGATTTCCAAATTTCTTAGCAGCATCGGACCAAAGATCCCAACTTTACTACTCACTGCATATGTGTCTCTTGTAGTTTTCCGTCATTATTTTGTATCCTCTAAGTCTTGACTTTAGTATAACCACAACTCCTATTACATATTTAACAATGATTTCTATAATATTAAATAGTTTATATTACATAAATATTTTCTTTAACTAAGTGTCTCTCAAAAATCAAAACTTGTACAAAATTTCTAAAATATTTTCATTAATTATTGTTCGTCTATTTCTCCACTAATGTATAAAGTTATATTGACCAATGTCTTTTCACACTACCCCGCCGGCCCGTCATAATTTTCGTATTTTCGTAATTTACTTGAAAGATCGATTTATTATCTAAAACATCATTCCCATAGGCGCATTATGTATTCAACTTTATTATGTATTCCTAAAAATAAAGATAAACATGTAACTGTAGCTAGCAGTGTGTTTGTACTTTGTATTATCCAAGAGTGGGACACGAATACTGTTATATACATTTGTATATATGGCCATCAGAAACCTATTGGTTTTGAGGAACCGGGTTAAATGTTTCGTCTTTGGGTCTTCGGATGACGACGATCCGGAGAAGAATTTACTAAGGTTGGAGTCTCTCGCACTTCATATCCAATGAAAGAATATATCTAACACATCACACAATTAGATACTATTGTTTTGGGATTTTATCATGTTGAAAGAAGTTTCGGTTAAGAAAAGAGTTTAACAATGATTACCTATAAATATTGAAAACTGGACGTGTTAAAATTTACAAATCATAAACCGGATTGATTTCAATCCAAGAGAGCATAACCATTAGGATCATGGAGTATTATTCTACAACTACTTGTTGTACGTTCTATGTTCTGAGGAATCTTTTTGCAGACCTGAGCATGAGACTCGCTTCTCTTTGAAACTTCTTTACCATTTTGTCAAGCTCTTGTTTCCTAGTCTCCACATTCTTTTCTGCCACTAGCTCCTTAAGTCCAAGGTAGAGTAAAGCAGCGTGTAATTGTGTGAATCTCCGTGAAAGGAGAGTTATGCATTCATCAAACATATATAGTGTTACATGTCATAAGGCCATATCTATGTGGAACAATATCGGATATATACAAATATAAGATTCTCATATATCCTATCTAACACACCCCCGCAGTCGGAGCTGGAGGTAGCCGAACACTCAGACTGGACCGAAAATCTTAAAATAGTGTGGTTGGTAGTCCTTTGGTGAAGATGTCGGCATACTGGAGGGATGTTGCAACATGAAAGACTTTGATATATCCTAATGCAACTTTCTCACGCACAAAATGAATATCAATCTCAATATGCTTTGTGCGTTGATGCTGAACCCGATTAGTAGAAAGATATACGGCACTAACGTTATCACAGAACACAAGTGACGTCTTTGGAACCAGGATCCGCATTTCGACGAAGAGATTACGCAGCCAAGTGAGCTCAGCCACAGCATTGGCTACACTGAGATATTCAGCCTCTGCACTCGAGCGAGACACCGTTTGTTGCCTCTTAGACGACCATGAGATGAGGTTATTACCAAAACATCAGTTCTTTGATCGTCACACTTATTAGGAAGTTATGCTCGATTTACCGAGACGTGTTACAAACCGACGTAAGGAGAACCATTCAGCCGATGGGCTTTTATTTAAGGCCTGACCAGCGACCACCACTGCGGCCGAGTCCAAGTCTTCACCACGTTCTAGATCCTTCCTACGCCGCCCCTTTCCATGCACTTAACAAGAGAAGACGTTTCTACCCTTACAAAATCCTAAACCTAGCCAAAACCCTATAAATACTCTTCTAAACCTAGGATTTAGAAGGTGCCTTCAAAGTGCCTCAAAGCAGCCCCTAGACCCGACGACCAGAGAAGCAGCCGCGACTAGAGCTCTCTCTCTCTCTCGTTCATCCTTGAAGCCTTGAAGTTTACCAAACTCTTTCTCTTTCTCTTGTTCGTTTGATACACTAGTTTTCATAAGGAGAAGTCTTTACATCTTGTACTTGATTCTAAGAAGTAATATCTAAACCTTATTCTTACTATTTATTATTTTATGTTTATGAATAGTTTAAACCTTGCTTTGATGATTCCCTTAAACATGTTAGAGTAGTTTTCTAGTTGGTTTTAAAGGGATTATCAAAGAGGGGAGATGATCTTAGTTTAGGTGGCAATTTTTAGGGTTTGTTAGATTTAAATTCTGTTTATTCTATGCTTTAATTCTAAGTCTTTGCTTAATGCTCTAAGTTAGCCTCATGAACTAACTATGATCTAAAGTGTGTATGCTTTGCCAAAAACTTTCATGTGTGCTTGACCTAGCTTTGATGTGTGAGGAGTCATAGGAAGCACATACCCCTTACCTATGGAATTTCATGGATTAGAATCGAACCTGTTTTAAATGCTTTGATCTATGTATCGTTGCCTGCGACAGTTGAGTAACGGAGTGTAGAGAGATCTTAGACGGTTAGCTTGAGATCTATAAGTTAACGGTTCATTCGTGTTTCATACTCCAAGTTTTAGATAAACAAACTAACCCTAAACTTTCCTAGATAGATAGATCATCAAACCCTGTGATTCCTCTTGATGCCCAACGCTTGCTTTTATTTATGTTATTGCTTACTTACGACCGTGACAACAAAACCCCCATTTTTATTGAGTCCTAGCCTTACATCTCTTCCGACGGATTCTCTAAACAACAACTCTCTCTCTCTGTGGGATCGATCCTTAAATACTACTACCGATTAGCTGTGCACTTTCAGCCGTCGTGTGGTCTTTTAAGGTAAAAGATTTTGAAGTGAAAAACCACACACATCAAAGCTTTTTGGCGCCGTTGCCGGGGAGAGATTGTTCTTTACAAGAGTCTAGGAACTAGAGTAAACGTCTAGGACACCTTGCTTTTTAATTTTTCTTTTTGTTTTTCATTGTTTCAGGAGACCTTGAGGATGAACCTCGACGCTCTCCCATGAGATTTTGAGAATCTCACTATTGCACAACTCATGTCACACCACTGAGCCACGGACAGAGACCCATCTGGTCTGCAAGGCCACTCGCTGCAAGGTTCACACATTGGTCACTCTGGACCATCCGTTGTACCATCACTTAGGCGACCTTGTCGCAGTTCTTTCACTCGACCACCTCAAGGCCGAGCACCACTTGGACAAGCTTACTGCCGAGCTGACCACTCTTACACGCCGTACCACGCGGACGTGCCATGCTGCGCAACGGACCAGTACCTTGATCCGCAAGAAGTCATGAATGTCGATCTCAAAGAAAATTTTTTCTATGACAATCAAAAACCAGTCACTTCAAGGAGCTCTCACACTGAAGACAAGCTCATGAAGATTATGGAAGAACTTATATCAAGTCAAGAGGAGGCTGATAAAGGTTTAAACGCTAAATTCGACAAGATGAGTATTGAGTTTGAAGCTAAACTTGAGACTATCACCAAAGACGTTACACGCTTGGAGGAACAAATCAATGCCATAAACAACCAAGTTCTAAACACTTTTGAGGATATACAAGATCATGGAACAAAGCTTATCAACTTAGGCTACACCATCGAGAGCCGCCTAGAGTGGAAAGTAGAAGCCATATTCAACAAATCCGGTGAATGCAATAATTGGAGTGATGATCAATTATATCAACCTACTGATGCTGAAGAAGGATATGGAGCCTCACATGAGTTTCCAACCGATCCTAACAATTCCAAGGAGTGGACTAGAGAAAAAGATTACCCAACCGTTGAGGAAGAAGCTTATTTCGAGGAGAGAGCTATAGAATATAAAGATTTGCCAAGAGAGAATGATGAGTCTTATGATCTATCATCTGCTAAAGAAGATGAAGAAGAAGATCTCAAAGACTTCTACTGTTGCATGACATATCAGATCCCTAATGGAGAAGTTCCCGAAAATCACAATTTTCAACAATTTCAACACAAAGAGGAAGCTTTCTACTGAGGTAACCCTAGAATTCGACCATCTCCAGCACCTTATGATATTTATGAAGATTGGGAACCTGTTCCAAGTCACCGTCCAAGCCGTTTTCAAAGACCTTATCCAAGGAGAGCCGGAGCCAATTTAAACCGCTCATACCGAGAACCTGATTTTATCTGATTTCCCCACCAAGTTTTTGAAGACAATTTTCCTGTGCCTACACAACAAAAAGATGAAGAAGAAATGTTGCTAAACCTAATAAGTCAGTTAGCAGATCTTCAAGATGAGACTATGAAGATGCTACATGAGAAGCTTGACAAAGCCCAAGCTGATCTTTCGGGAAAGGTGGATAACATTGTTGCTCGAGTTCAAAGATTGGAGGAACAAAATTTTAAAGATTCTGCTATTCCTCCTCTACTATATCTCGATAAAAGAAAAGCTGCCCTAGAGATTGAAGAGCTTGAAGAAGAAACCGTGGGAGACAAGCTACAAATTTCCATGGAGACCAAAAGCTTCAACCCCAACTCACTCAAGCACTCTCGAGAAGAAGAAGGAGCAAACCATACAAATGTTTGTTTTGCTACTACCACACCCTATGCTCCACCACCACGAGACCTAGAAGGTCGAGGAAAGGGAGAAGCGGAGCTGCCAACCTCAAATAGTACTGCCGAAACAAGGAAAGAAGACTATGCAATAGAGCCACCTGATGCCTACATTGGAGAAAGATCCAAGAGAGCTTGTCTAAGGACAACCCACTCTCCTCACCGTGCTTGAGAAAGCAAGCTAACGTTGAGCCAACGACGTTAAACAAGTGCGTTTCTTGGGAGGCAACCCATGTCTAGTAAGTTTTTATTTTTAGAATTTATTTTCTTTTACTTTTAATATTTTTGCATTTTAATTTCAGGTTAATAAAAAAAAACACAAAAAAAAAAAAATAGAAAAGCCAAAAAAAAGGAAGAAGAAGGACCATGGATTGGCTATGCACACTATGACTAGTGGCAAGTACCACCTACTGACCGGCCATGTTCAATGTGACCGAAGAATGTTGAAGGCGACGGATCATCACCATCCTCATGTGATCAATGTTTGCCTCACATCACCATTTCTTGGTCTTTTCTTACATCCTTTTGCGTGGAGTCTCATGATTGATGTTACATGGTTTTTTTCCACTACAAGTATTCCAGCACAATGCTTGCATTTAACAGTTTCTTGATCATCACTGTTCTTTCCATTAAGATCTAAGTGATTCCAAACAGGTGAAGTAAAGCGACGTGTCCTTCTTTTAACTTTTCCATTAATCTTCGTTTTCTTCTTCTGAGGAGATATGTCCTCATCAGTACACTCGTGTGATTCAACATCATGAACATCATGATCATCCACATCATGAACATCATGATCATCCATGTCTATAATAAATGTACACATAGACAAACTTATATAATCTTCATGCTTATGATTAAACAAATAATTTTACTAAAATGATTAACGAGATAGTGTACTTACGTATTGTCAATGACGATGAAGGTTTCCACCCAAAAAAATGACGATGAAGGTTGATTGATATGAGTTTAAGTTCGAAACCAATTTTTTTCTTAGATTTATATAGTACGACACCATTAAAAAAACTAGGGTTAGGGTTTTAAGTCAATTAGTAGATAAACTAAAATGTTAACAAATAAAAATAATTTTAAAAATTACTATATTTTTAAGGGTTTTCCGGACTAGTCCGAGCCCGGTCGGGCTAAGCCCGAAAAACCCTAGAACCCAAACGGGCTGAGCTCGAAAGGCCTGATTTTTTCTGCACATATATATTTAAGCCCGAGCCCGATATTTTTCAGGGTCGGGCCGGACCAGCCCGCGGGCTTTAGCCCTAATTGACATGCCTACCAGCCATACCAACCGTAGCCAATACCATGTCCCGCGTCCCAATACCACGCACTGTGTACCGCGTACCGCACTGTGTACCGCGTACCACACCGTGTACCGCGTACTGTCCCATGTACCGCGTACCACACACCGTGTACCGCGTACCGTACCGCATACCACCACCGTACCAGCTGCTGCTGTCCGCGACCGTTCACTCGTGTACCGCAAGACTATTCTGAACCACCACCATCCTTACCACCTACAATCACCATTCATTCATTTAGGTATGTTTTTATGATTTTTATTTTCTCATTATTATTGATGGTTTTAGGTTTTTGTTTCAAGGCGGATGCATTTAGAGATATATCAATCATACAATTCAATTGAACTTAGCCTAGTTCATAATCGATGTCAAGCAACCAAAGGAAGTACAAACGGTTAGTCACCACACTTTCATTCCACAACCGACCTCTAAGACAATTTTTGGGCAACCATAAAATGTCTAAGAGTCGACACAACATCATTCCATCAAGGTGACATTGTTCTTAAACCCTACACTTTTCCTTATGAATTTTAATCCTCAACTCTTTCTTTTTCCCCACTGAGGACGGTGTGATTTAAGTCTGGGGGGAAGGATGTTCCATCCTATACTAATGCTACTTTCTATCTTGTTGACTTGAGACCTTTTTCCACTTTTTACATCAATAATTGTGACATTTTTATCGAGTCACATATTTTTTTATTGAGTCAAAACTAGTAGGGGATTATGATCTTATTCTAACGGTTTATTTGATTTGGATTAACACTCTTATGACTCTTGATTATGCTTGACAACAGAACAAAAGTTTGGAAAGACTGTGAGCCGACTCAACAATCCCCAAGTCCCTATTCGATGGATATTTAGATGATCTAACGTTGTCTCTAACTTTTATAGGACCTAAACTGGACTTAATTATCAAGCCCTGGGAATTGGTATACATTGGACTAGATCTCTACATTCAAGCCACACAAGACATTGCACTTCTTCAAAAGTATGTTCCCCTCTCTCTTCCCTTCAATACTCTAAAAAAAAAAGAATAAAAAAAAAAGAGAGAATAAAAGATGAGATGATTTTGATCAGTTTAGAGGGGTAGGTAAATTACCTGTGACCTCATTATTCTACTCTTGAGTCAAATGATCACACAAAGCTTGGAAGCGAGGGGTAGGTAAATTACCGATGACCCCAGTATTCGCCTACACCTTTGATTAAAAAAAAATACAAAAAAAAATTAGGGAGAGATAGATCCCTTGGAAGTGAGGAAAGGAATCATATGAAGAAAGTCTTGGCTTGAAGAGAGTCTACAAGCCTCTGATCGATTTTCCCTTGGTAAGATTTCACTTTTTATTATTGCTTTAATTTATGTAAAGAGATGACAATGGAGATTCTGGAGACTCTAAAGAATTGTGGGATCAAGAATTGTGACACTCATGGTGGATTGCAAATGGTAGTTCCTAATGTCAAGGCGAAGAAGAGTGCAACGACAATATCCCCAAAGATAAGTGAATTCCCATTATTTTCAAAACGTCTTTTCCATGATTTATTCTGATTATTTGCTTGAGGACAAGCAAAGTCTAAGTCTGGGGAGTTGATAACAAAATTATTTTACCCATTTTAGCAATAGTGTAAGTATGCATTTAGGATGAGTTTGGTATGATTTCAAGGCTTTAATGTCTATTATCAAGTATTTTAGGTTTCAAGAAGGTTTTACAGGTTTTATAGCAAAATGGACCAAAAGACAAGGAAAATACGTTTTAGGAAATATTTAGAGCTTTACAGTATGGGCCACTTTGAAGAACTTCCAGAATTCACATTTCGACGTACTTGATGTCTATGGAAATCTGGAAGAGTCATATTTCTCCTCGAAGTGAAATCAAGTAAATCCGATCACTCACCAGGAAGTTATGCCCGATTTACCGATACATATTTTAAACCGACGTAAGGAAAACCAATAAGCCAATGGGCTTTTATTGAAGGCCTGACCAGCGGCCCGGCCCGGAGGAGCCACCACGTTCTAGAACCTTCCAACGCCGCCCCTTGCCATGCACTTAACAAGAAAAGACGTCTCTACCCTTACAAAACCCTAAACCTAGACAAAACCCTATAAATACTCTTCTAAACCTAGGGTTTAGAGAGTGCCTTCAAAGTGCCTCAAAGCAGCCCCTAGAGCCGACGACCAGAGAAGCAGCCACAACTAGAGCGCTCTCTCTTGTTCATCCTTGAAGCCTTGAAGTTCAACAAACTCTTTCTCTTTCTCTTGTTCGTTTGATACACTAGTTTTCATAAGGAGAAGTCTTTACATCTTGTACTTGATTCTAAGAAGTAATATTTAAACCTTATTTTTACTATTTATTCTTTTATGTTTATGAATTGTTTAAACCTTGCTTTAATTATTATTTTAAACATACTAGAGTGGTTTTCTAGTTGAGTTTAAAGGGGTAATCAAAAGGGGGAGATGATCTTAGTTTAGGTGGCAATTTTTAGGGTTTGTTAGATTTAAATTATGTTTATTCTATGTTTTATTTCTAAGTCTTTGCTTAATGCTTTAAGTTGGCCTCATGAACTAACTATGATCTAAAGTGTGTATGCTTTGCCAAAAACTTGCATGTGTGCTTGACCTAGCTTAGATGTGTGGGGAGTCATAGGAAGCACATACCCCTTACCTATGGAATTCCATGGATTAGAATCGAACCTGTTTTAAATGTTTTGATCTATGCGTCGTTGCCTGCGACAGGTGAGTAACAGAGTGTAGAGATCTTAGACGGTTAGCTTGTGAACTATAAGTTGACGGTTCATTCGTGTTTCATAGTCCGAGTTTTAGATAAACAAACTAACCCTAAACTTTCCTAGATAGATAGATCATTGAACTCCTACGATTCCCCTTGATGCCCAACGCTTGTCTCATTTAATTTACTTGATTTTATTTTCGTTTATTTTCTTACTTACAACCGTGACAACCAAAACTCCCATTTTATTGAGTCCAAGCCTTACATCTCTTCTGACGGATTCTCTAAACAACAACTCTCTCTGTGGGATCGATCCTTAAATACTACTACCGATTAGCTGTGCACTTTCAGCCGTCGTGTGGACTTTTAAGGTAAAATATTTTGAAGTGAAAAACCACACACATCAAAGCTTTTTGACGCCGTTGCCGGGGAGAGATTGTTTGTTTACAAGAGTCTAGGAACTAGAGTAACGTCTAGGACACCTTGCTTTTTAATTTTTCTTTTTGATTTTCATTGTTTCAGGAGACCTTGAGGATGAACCTCGACGCTCTCCCAGGAGATTTTGAGAATCTCACTATTGCTGAGCTCATTTCGATTTACCGAGCCACGGAAGGAGACCCTTCCGGTCCGCAAGCCCACTCGTTGCACGGTTCACGCATTGGTCACTCTCAACCAACCGTAGTACCATCACTTAGGCGACCTTGTCGCAGTTCTTTCACTCAACCATCTCAAGGCCGAGCACCTATGGGATCACCTTACGACCCAGCTGCCCACTCATACACGCCGTACCACACGGACAATTGGTGGACAATTGGTGGCAACTTGTCATGTGGGAAGGTTGTTAAAGGGTGGAGACCAGGGTTCGAGGAACGCATAGCGCACCAATAACCTACTGGTGAATTGAGATATCCACAGTGATGGGTTAGGATCAATGCCCTGCAGAGCCAGATTGGAGTCCGTTTAGGCGGCTAGCGGTGGGCTAGCGGGATCCACGGATGGTCCGTTGGGGCAGCTAGCGGTGAGCTAGTGGAGTCCGCGGGACGGGTTTTCACAAAACTTTATTGAAAGATGACAAAACCATACGAATTTTTGAATTAATAATTTAATAAGAGTTGTGAACCTCTTTAGTTATTAAAACAAGACCTCGTGCAGCCTTTATGGCTCTTGCGTATACCAGCGAGAGGATTCTGGTCTATGAATAAATACAATTGGAGAATCGAAAGCCTAGATTCATATATCTTTCCGGTTAGTGCTTTTTAATAATATATGTATTTTTAATTTTACAACTAGAATGTAAGTTAAACCGCTGTGATGGTTTTGCAGATAAAACAAAAAAAAGAGTCAAAAACTAATTTATAAATCATATTCTTAAAATATTATTAAAAATCAAAATTTAATTCATATTTTATAGACTATGTTCTTTTATAATTCATATCTTGAATAATATTTTTAAACATTTTTATTTTTTCAAATCACATTTTTTCTTAAAAAGTTTTAAATATCATATTTTTATACATTATATTATATTTTCCATAAATCATATTTTAGTAATATTATTATATATTATATTTCTTTAGTATAAATTTGTAAACATCATATTTCTGAATATTATTTTTATACATTATATTGTTAAATCGTATTTTTATATATCATATCTATATTAACATTTTTGAAATACATTTTGGTTTATGTCATTGAAGTTTATTTTATTTAATTTGTTTTTTGGAACATTAACCCTACACATTTTCCTAAAATAACATTTCTACTTAATTAACCCTTATAGATTTTCCTAAAATAACATTTCTACTTAACTCATTTAATGGAACTATATTAATCGATCAAATTTATTTATGTTTATTGCCATACGCAGCATGACACCATCATTTAAGAGATCGAGAATAAATGCTCAAAACTTATTTTAATACATCTTTATGATAGTTGAATGTAAATCGAGGGACTTTGAGAAACAAAATATTACATTCTCAATTATACTTATGACGAAGATAATTTTCATAAACACGATAATCCAAATTAAGAAAATCAAATTTTAGCATATATATAACTTTGTAAGCAAGAAATACATTTATTTCTGTATATATCTCCTTTAGAAACTAAATATTGTTCTGCAATATTCTTAACAACTCAAATAGACATACAGAAAAATCTCATGTTTATTTGTTGTTTATGATGAGGATATTAGCCATACTTCCGTCTTTCTATTTTAGTTGTTTATATTATTTAATGTTAAATTCACTACTCTAATGTTAAATTATTTTAATACTTCAAATAATTTAATATTCTAAATATAATTACAATATCCTCATCAAATCTTCGACTTATCAATATGTTAACTACACATGAAGATTTAATAGGAAACGGAAACATGATATACTACACCTACACTCATAATTAGTGGCGTACTATATTACTAGCATATATTATAACTACTTCCAAAATTGTAATATTTTCAAGATATTGTATACTTGATCACCAAAATTATCTCTACATATTCACGCAAAAAAACCCTACGATCAAAGTTTAAACACTATAAATATGTTTAGTTTACAGCAGCTAATATCACCGAATACATTTCTCAATTTTTCATAACAAATACGCAAAAAAAATTCACTACTCCATTGTTATTATATATGTTATTATTTGCTACTTCTTATGTGATCAGTTACTTCTTATATTTTCTTTGTTTCATATGTTAATATATATTTCTTTGTTTTCATCCTGTCATTCGTTACTATTAGTCTATTGCTTATTATGTGATCCAACTATCATTATGATATTCACTGAATATTATTGTTATTTGTTTAGGAGATGTCATTGGACAAGTCGGTGACATTGGGGAGATCCCGGAAGCAAACAAAAAACCAGCTAATAAACTTAATTTTAAATTGAAAGATGAAAAATGAGTTTTAAGTGAATAGTTATGTATAAATATAAGCATGTAATCATTTTCTTTATATGAGATTTATAAATTTGTTTTTTTTTTTTTTTTATGTCATAGTGACGAGAGACTTGGGTGTAACTTGTAGTGTTCACTTGGTTATTCAATAAAGTATTTTCAGAATATTTTCAACCTACTTTATTAATTCAACTGATTGAATGTCAATTCACTTATTAATCTGCCTATAATTAACTAACCTGCTAATTCGTGTTTGGGGTTTAGGCTAAACCGTTTAGCCGTTTAGGTCATACTTCCATATTTCATATTGTTAGTTGCTTTTCAAGAAGTCGTTTCTTAAAATACAATTAACCTTATAATAGGTCGGTAGCTAATCTCTAAAAATTGATATGTTACGTTTCTAAAATGTCTATACCAATTTGGTTTATAATTTTCTAAACTAATTTATATATTTAGAAATTTATAACACTTAATAACATATGCTAAATATATATATACAATATATTTTCTTTTAAAATCTCTAATATTCAATAGTAACTACACTGTTTGATATGAAGAATTAAAATCTTTAATATTTCTTAAGATGGTGATAAAAAATTATAAAAATAATTATTTCATGGATTAAATCTAATAAATATAAGTATTTATAATATAATTTATCTGCGGTATACTGCATAATAACTTTTATGAATATAATTTTTTCACGGGCTAAATCTAAAAAACATTAAACTTATGGGTTAAATTTAAAAATACTAAAAATTTTAAAATATAATAATATAAAAATAATTTTTTTCACGGGTTAAATCTAAAAACACTAAAAATATAAATTTTTAGAGCCATAAAAAATTCAATACGGTAAAAATGTAACATTATTATAAATAAAACTTAATAGTTGTTCTGTCATGTCAGCAATATACAGGTGGCCAAATTTTAGAATTGACACTTAAAATACAATTATACAATCTTAAACACTTAACAAATACAATGTTTAAAAAATTTAGTTTTTTTATTATAAAAAATCTTATACACTAAACAAATACACCACGAGTTAAAATCTAGTTATAAAATATATTTTTAAACATAATACCTGTAGCCTGTAGGGTCTTTAATTCAGCTGAAATTGAATGAAGTTTTTAATCTTGTTCATTCGTAGCCAGCCTAAACCATACTAACAAATTACGTAGAAATTTTTATACAGTCAGCCCGGTATGATAGATGCCATAAATAAACAAAAATCACAATATTTTCTACTTTAAGGTTTTGGTTAGTATGGCTTAGGCTACAAAAGATGAAGGGAGGAGGGGCGGATCTACATTACAAAGAGGTGGGGCACGTGCCCCACACTAATTTTTAAAGTTTTGCTTCTAACACCAGCCCGTTAGAATCTTTAGCTCAGTTGGTAGTTATACCCAAGATAAAACATTAGGTCACGAGTTTGATTAGCACCTAGTACTTGCTATATTGTTTTTTTTCTTCTTTAAGTATTTTAATACGTGAGGCATTTTCTTATCCCATTTTTCCTTAAATAAAACTATATGCATTTAGTTCTATTTTTTTTTTTCCAACCACACATTTAAAATTAAAAGAGAATTCCGAGATTGGTCGCCCAAACCGGAGGAAAAGAGTTTACAAAAGAAATTTCAGAAACTAAAGTCCTTGAAGACCGGGCTAAACAATCTGCTCTTGCGTTAGACTCACGAGGAATCCTCTCCAGAGTGAAAAAAGGGAAAGAAGATCTGAGAATAGTTCTATTTTTTTTTCTTTCTATTTTCACTTTAACTTTTAACAATTTTAATTCCTGTTTCCTTTATTGCAAAGTAAATATATATCGTAATTTAATAAAATACAAGTAAGAAACTAGTAAATTACTAATATTAAACAATATTATATTTTTTGTAGTTTTTTTTTTGGGGGCAAAATCTCTTTTTGTAGTTAATTTATTATTTTAAACTCTAAATTTGTGTGATTTAATAAGATAAGTAATTTAAATATATTAAACATATTTATATTTTAAAATGAATTATAAGTTTGTATCTAATTAAGCATCATCATGAACCGGTATAAACAATACTTTAAAAAAGTTTGGCTCATTTTTTGGACTTCAAACAATCAAACCTTATAATATATTTAAAAATACAAAATATTTACTTTAACATAAACAAAAAAATATATTTTATTAACTATATTATTAATTATAAGTGCTCCAGATAAAATTTTGTTCTGGATCCGCCACTCGAAGGGAGAACTGAAATTTTTTAAATGATAATGGCTGATTGATGATTTATAAGTACGATGGAGAAATACACGACGAAAATCAAATAGTTGGGTTTAGTCCGTCTATCAGATAATTGTTTTTAGCCAACAAATCAAACAAAACAAAACAAAGGACTAGTAGTTGTGTTTTCTTGGTCAACTACTAAATTATAAATTCCAAAGACCATTACGAGACAAAGATCGACACAAGGATTTAGGACTAAGCTATACTGACATAGTGATTATAGCACTTGTCAGTTAGAATCTATGTGAACGGAATCGATATCTTTTGTTAGAGTAGAGCATATTTTAAGGTTTCAAAAGATAGTCATTGCCTCACCTATTAAGCGCGAAAGCAATGGCATTATTGGTACGAGATTCTTGTAATAAAAATCATATGTATAATAATGTTATGAATCTCCAAAGTTTTCTCATCAACGTGCGTCCACTATGCAACGTGTGTCCACTATGCAACGTGTGTCAACACAAGTACATCGGTCAGATAATTCAAATTGTACGGGTTTAAAGCATTTGCGTTTTTCGTAACTTAGTGGGATATTATTAAATCAAACACATTACAACGATTAGGTGTAGTTCGAATTGGGTTTCCATGGAACTTATCTATACTTCAGCTGAAATTGAATGAAGTTTTAATCTTGATCTTTCGTAGCCTAAACCATACTAACCAAAACATAAGTAAGAAGACAATATTATACACTCAACCCCGGTATAATAGATGCCATAAATAAACCCAATCATAATATTTTCTACTTAAAGGTATGGCATAGGCTAAAAAAGATCAAGGAAGTTGGAGACATACGACCAAGAATAAAAAAAGGAGAGCTAACATTTCCATTAACATATTGTATCTAAGTAAGTAAATAAGGTGAAAATAAATACAACTTATTCATTGTTCTGGCAAAAAGAAACAGAGGAGGCTAGCTTTAGATTGACCTAACAAATTTCCCCCAGAATCAAGGGCTTGAAGGAGAGCCCCCATCTTCAAACTGATCCTGCAGAGTCTACAATGCACCCACAGTTCTTGCATGATCCTCTATCCAAGATTTGAGTCCACTTTTGAGATCCACAAAAGTTGTTTTCAACTCATCAATGGAGTTGGCAATGGTGTGGATATTATTGATTGACTTAGAGATCACATATAAGGCAAAGAAGAAAGCACCAATGATGTGTTTGTGATTCCACACAACTTCAACACCTGGCCAAAAGTGATCATATGAGAGAAAGCGTTCCATGAAACACATAAAAGAGGTGGCTAAAGTTTTACTAATTATAAACATTACCTTGAGAAATGAAGTTTTTCTTTGTTTTCTCTTTAAAGTCTTCACTCAGGAGATTAGTCCACTCATTACGCACAGCTGGAAAGAGTGTTTCAGAAAGAAACCTAGAAGTTAGATAGTACTTCATGCAAATGGGGCAAAGGGCAAGCACAAATCCTTCTTTAACCATATTAGATACATGGGCTGCAAATTCCGAAACAGACTTAGAAATAAGTACTAATTAACAGTAAGCTTAGAAAGTAGACACAAGCAAAAGAAACTCACTGCTTATGCAATCGTTACATAGCAAGCAACCACAATTAGTAATAGGCATCATGGCCTTTTGAAGCTGACAGTTGCCACAGAATGAAAAATCCTCCTTCAGAAAAAAGAAGAAAAAAAACAATTAGTAACGAGGTTAATGGGGGTCATGAGAAAAAAAGATTTGATGGCACAAACCTCAGCATAACGCACGCCAGATTGGGTTTCACGAGCATGATTGAGAGTTCTACTTGCTCTCTCAAATCCCTTTAAGTCCCAATTTGAATTTACAAGCATATACAAAGCTTTGTCACGGTGGATTCATGATCCTTGAGAAGTTGTGGCAACAACAGCGTTCAACTGATGAACAAAACCAAACAAAATCAGACTCTCTTGTACCATATACATTGAATCAGAACATATAGTTTCGTATCAATAGTGAATCAAATTACCTCTGGATCGTCGATGATGGTCTCCGCCATTTCAGCCGTTTCGGGGTGGATTCCTGATCCTTGAGAAGTTGCGGCAACAACAGCGTTCAACTGATGAACAACACTAAACAAAATCAGACTCTCTTGTACCATGAGACATTGAATCAGAACATATAGAGAGATCAATAAGAACAGTGAATCATATTACCTTCGGATCGTCGATGATGATCTCCGCCATATCAACCATTTCAGATTCGCTTGTGATTTTTTTTTTTTTTTTTGTAAGATTCAATTCATGTTTTCTCAGATTGGATTTGAGGGTTTTGAGAGATAGTAAAGTATGCTTTTATCTTTCATTTACAATCTACTGTTTTTATGATTTCCCCACCACTTAATTTCACCTCCACCTTTTTGTTCCCTTTTATTTTCTATTGGTTTAGCTATTTAGATTTCAGGGAAATAAATAAATATAACAACATTGAATCCAAATAATTTAATTACAAGTATCTTATCTTATTACTTATTTTATAAAGTTTGCCATTTGCAGGATCATGAATCAGATGTTGACATATCTCAAAATAATTATATTTTTGTTTTAAACATGGTAGGACATATAATTATGAAAAAATTATATCTATATAAACCTTACATGTTTACATCTAAAAAAAATTATTAATCAATAAATAATGAATTAAGAAGTTAAAAAAATAATAACATAAGTTATTTAACATAATTCTCACTAGATATAAATTGTATTTATCGTTTTAATATAATATTTTTTAAGGAGATTTTTGCCAAATATAATGCTTCTCCACCTATAAAAGGCCTTTTTCTTAAACCTGCCTCCACGAAAAAAGAGTTTGGGTAGTATCTCCACTTTATAACTTTGGAGAAAAGACTGTGGGGAAATTGGATCGCTTGGCCAAAAGGGCTTCGTTAAACAAACTGATGTCACGGAACCCCATGCCACCTAAGTCTTTGAGCAGAGAGAGTTTTTTCCAACTAATCCAATGGATTTTTTGGTGACTTTCACTTCAAATCTACGTTGCACTGAAACGGGTACGGGAACAGGAATCGGGTACAGAAACGGGGACGGAAAACGTCAAAGTAAAAATTAGTAGATACGGGTACGGCATGGGTACTTCAATAAACATATAAGAAAATTATAAATATAAGTCTCAACATAAATAATAATTATAAATATAAGTCTCAAAATAGAAGAAAATTTGTCTCCCTCGCCTCCTGTTGCTCCTACTTTCTCTATTTTCGTCACATAACTCCAGAGTGGAGCCTCATCACTTTCATTCGTAGAACTTGTAGATTCATTACCAGCGGCATCACTACTACTACCAATATTCTCACCCGGTCCTTGAGAATTGTTCATCTGATTAAACAAAGAAAGTAACCAAACGATGTCGATCAACGATCACACACATGAATAGCAAACAACGATCACATACATGAATAGCAAACAAAGATCATTGAATAATATTATTCTATCAACGATCACAAACGATCAGTCTATCAACGATCACACACATGAATAGCAAATAATCAAACAACGATCATTGAATAATATTAGTCAAAATAGAAAAGAGAAGAAGAGACGTATGTGTTCTGGTTTTGACGTTTCGTGAAGGAAAGCAGAGAAGACGTCAAAGACTAGTGAATCGTTTATATAAACAGGGGCGCAGGGAAGTGAATC
>NC_025690.1:14702126-14706144 GCF_000633955.1 Camelina sativa | reverse complement strand
GTCAAAATAGAAAAGAGAAGAAGAGACGTATGTGTTCTGGTTTTGACGTTTCGTGAAGGAAAGCAGAGAAGACGTCAAAGACTAGTGAATCGTTTATATAAACAGGGGCGCAGGGAAGTGAATCGTTATATATAAGCCGTATGCCCTAGAATATGCCCTATCATTCCTTTATTGTTTGAGTTTTTCTATAAAAAAGAGGTTAAATTGCCTATTCTAAAACGGGGACACTTCAATTATGTTAAAAACGACTCGGAGACGTCCCCGTTTCCGTACCTTCCCGTTTCCTTTTTCTGTTTGCCGTCCCTGCTGTCTCTGAAACGGTTGAGAAACGTTTCTTCGCTGTCCCCGTCAGGTATCCGTCCCCGTAACGAATCCGGGACGGGAGACGGTGGTCGACAGGCGTCCCCGTGCATCATAGCTTCAAACTACATCAATAGTTCGCGACTGCACTTGACAGATTGGCACACGTAGCCTTTGACAGTTTAAAGCAGGACATGGCAAACACCGGCATCGTTATCGCTACTGATTTGATCAATACTTCCTTATCTTCTATGGAAAGGGTTTTTGCATCCCAGCCTATGCCTCCAACTTACGTGATCTTTTATATTTTACACTTATGGCATCTATGACAATTTTATACACTCAACCCCGGTATAATAGATGTCATAAATAAACCCAATCATAATATTTTCTACTTAAAGGTATGATGGCATAGGCTAGAAAAGATAACGTAAGTTGGAGGCATACGACCAAGAATAAAAAAGGAGAGTTAACATTTCCGTTAACATATTGTATCTTAGTAAGTAAATAAGGNTTGAATCCAAATAATTTAATTACAAGTATCTTATCTTATTACTTATTTTATAAAGTTTGCCATTTGCAGGATCATGAATCAGATGTTGACATATCTCAAAATAATTATATTTTTGTTTTAAACATGGTAGGACATATAATTATGAAAAAATTATATCTATATAAACCTTACATGTTTACATCTAAAAAAAATTATTAATCAATAAATAATGAATTAAGAAGTTAAAAAAATAATAACATAAGTTATTTAACATAATTCTCACTAGATATAAATTGTATTTATCGTTTTAATATAATATTTTTTAAGGAGATTTTTGCCAAATATAATGCTTCTCCACCTATAAAAGGCCTTTTTCTTAAACCTGCCTCCACGAAAAAAGAGTTTGGGTAGTATCTCCACTTTATAACTTTGGAGAAAAGACTGTGGGGAAATTGGATCGCTTGGCCAAAAGGGCTTCGTTAAACAAACTGATGTCACGGAACCCCATGCCACCTAAGTCTTTGAGCAGAGAGAGTTTTTTCCAACTAATCCAATGGATTTTTTGGTGACTTTCACTTCAAATCTACGTTGCACTGAAACGGGTACGGGAACAGGAATCGGGTACAGAAACGGGGACGGAAAACGTCAAAGTAAAAATTAGTAGATACGGGTACGGCATGGGTACTTCAATAAACATATAAGAAAATTATAAATATAAGTCTCAACATAAATAATAATTATAAATATAAGTCTCAAAATAGAAGAAAATTTGTCTCCCTCGCCTCCTGTTGCTCCTACTTTCTCTATTTTCGTCACATAACTCCAGAGTGGAGCCTCATCACTTTCATTCGTAGAACTTGTAGATTCATTACCAGCAGCAGCACTACTACTACCAATATTCTCACCCGGTCCTTGAGAATTGTTCATCTGATTAAACAAAGAAAGTAACCAAACGATGTCGATCAACGATCACACACATGAATAGCAAACAACGATCACATACATGAATAGCAAACAAAGATCATTGAATAATATTATTCTATCAACGATCACAAACGATCAGTCTATCAACGATCACACACATGAATAGCAAATAATCAAACAACGATCATTGAATAATATTAGTCAAAATAGAAAAGAGAAGAAGAGACGTATGTGTTCTGGTTTTGACGTTTCGTGAAGGAAAGCAGAGAAGACGTCAAAGACTAGTGAATCGTTTATATAAACAGGGGCGCAGGGAAGTGAATCGTTATATATAAGCCGTATGCCCTAGAATATGCCCTATCATTCCTTTATTGTTTGAGTTTTTCTATAAAAAAGAGGTTAAATTGCCTATTCTAAAACGGGGACACTTCAATTATGTTAAAAACGACTCGGAGACGTCCCCGTTTCCGTACCTTCCCGTTTCCTTTTTCTGTTTGCCGTCCCTGCTGTCTCTGAAACGGTTGAGAAACGTTTCTTCGCTGTCCCCGTCAGGTATCCGTCCCCGTAACGAATCCGGGACGGGAGACGGTGGTCGACAGGCGTCCCCGTGCATCATAGCTTCAAACTACATCAATAGTTCGCGACTGCACTTGACAGATTGGCACACGTAGCCTTTGACAGTTTAAAGCAGGACATGGCAAACACCGGCATCGTTATCGCTACTGATTTGATCAATACTTCCTTATCTTCTATGGAAAGGGTTTTTGCATCCCAGCCTATGCCTCCAACTTACGTGATCTTTTATATTTTACACTTATGGCATCTATGACAATTTTATACACTCAACCCCGGTATAATAGATGTCATAAATAAACCCAATCATAATATTTTCTACTTAAAGGTATGATGGCATAGGCTAGAAAAGATAACGTAAGTTGGAGGCATACGACCAAGAATAAAAAAGGAGAGTTAACATTTCCGTTAACATATTGTATCTTAGTAAGTAAATAAGGTGAAAATAAATACAACTTGTTCATTGTTCTGGCAAAAAGAAACAGAGGAGGCTTTTGATTGACCTAACAAATTTCCCCCAGAACCAAGGGCTTGAAGGAGAGCCCCCATCTTCAAACTGATCCTACAGATTCTTCAATGCACCCACAGTTCTTGGATGATCCTCTATCCAAGATTTGAGTCCACTTTTGAGATCCACAAAAGTTGTTTTTAACTCATCAAGGGAGTTGGCAATGGTGTGGAGACTATTGATTGACTTAGGGATCACATATAAGGCAAAGAAGAAAGCACCAATGATGTGTTTGTGATTCCACACAACTTCAACACCTGGCCAAAAGTGATCATATCAGAGAAAGCGTTCCATGAAACACATAAAAGAAGTGGTTAGAGTTTTATTAATTATAAACATTACCTTGAGAAATGAAGTTATTCTTTGTTTTCTCTTTAAAGTCTTCAATCAAGAGATTAGTCCACTCATTACTCCCAGCTGGAAAGAGTGTTTCAGAAAGAAACCTAGAAGTTAGGTAGTACTTCATGCAAATGGGGCAAAGGGCGAGCACAGATCCTTCTTTAACCATATTAGATACATGGGCTGCAAATTCAAAAACAGACTTAGAAATAAGTACTAATTAACAGTAAGCTTAGAAAGTAGACACAAGCAAAATAAACTCACTGCTTATGCAATCATTACATAGCAAGCAACCACAATCAGTAATAGGTATTATGACCTTTTGAAGATGACAGTTGCCGCAGAATGAAAAATCCTCCTTCAGAAAAGAAAAAAAAAACAATCAGTAACGAGGTTAACGGGGGTCATGAGAAAAAAAGATTTGATGGCACAAACCTCAGCATAACGCATGCCAGATTCGGTTTCACGAGCATGATTGAGAGTTCTACTTGCTCTTTCAAATCTCTTTAAGTCCCAATTTGAATTTGACAAGCAGATACAAAGCTTTGTCACGGTGGATTTCTGATCCTTGAGAAGTTGCGGCAACAACAACATTCAACTGATGAACAAAACCAAATAAAATCAGACTTTCTTGTACCATGAGACATTGAATCAGAACATATATATTTTCGTATCAATAGTGAATCAAATTACCTCCAGATCGTCGATGATGGCCTCCACCATTTCAGCCGTTTCATGGTGGATTCCTGATCTTTGAGAAGTTGCGGCAACAACCGCGTTCAACTGATGAACAAAACCAAAAAAAATCAGACTCTCTTGTACCATGAGACATTGAATCAGAATATATAGAGAGATCAATAGGAACAGTGAATCATATTACC
>NC_025690.1:14642618-14701567 GCF_000633955.1 Camelina sativa | reverse complement strand
TTTTTTTTTTTTTTTTGTAAGATTCAATTCCTGTTTTCTCATAATGGATTTGGGGGTTTTGAGAGATAGTAAAGTATGCTTTTATCTTTAATTTACAATCTACTGTTTTTATGATTTCCCCACCACTTCTTAATTTCACCTCCACCTTTTTGTTCCTGTTTATTTTCTATTGGTTTAACTATTTAGATTTTAGGGAAATAAATAAATATACTAACATTGAATCCAAACAATTTAATTACTAGTATCTTATCTTATTAATTATTATATAAAGTTTCTCATTTGCAAGATCATGAATCAGATGTTGACATATGTCAACATAGTAATTTTTTTTTAAAACATGGTAGGACATATAATTATGAAAAAATTATATCTGCATAAAACTTACATGTTTACATCTAAAAAAATTCTTTTCCTAAATTTTTTTAAAAAAATTAAAAAAAACCAATGTATTTTCAATTATACGCTAATTATATTATATATGTGTTTTCAATTAGATATAACATATGTAAACAAAAAAGAATTAATTGATTAAGCATGTATATTAAATTATTAATTAATAAATAATGAATCAATAAATTAAAAAAAAATAACATAAGTTATTTAACATAATTCTCACTAGATATAAATTGTATTTATCGTTTTAGTATAGTATTTTTTAAGGAGATATTTGTCAAATATAATGCTTCTCCACCTATAAAAAGGCCTTTTTCATAAACATGCCTCCACCAAAGAAGAGTTTGGGTAGTATCTCCACTTTATAACTTTGGAGAAAAGACTGTGGGGGAATTGGATCGCTTGGCTAAAAAGGCTTCGTTAAACAAACTGATGTCACGGAACCCCATGCCACCTAAGTCTTGGGGCAGAGAGAGTTTTTCCAACCTAATCCAATGGATTTTTTGGTGACTTTCACTTCAAACTACATCAATAGTTCTCGACTGCACTTGACAGATTGGCACACGTAGCCTTTGGCAGTTTAAAGTAAAACATGGCAAACACCGGCATTGTCATCGCTACTGATTTGATCAATACTTCCTTACCTTTCATAGAAAGGGTTTTTGCATCCCAACCCGACACTTTAGCATTTAGTTTGTCTTTTTATATAACTAATCATTTCCACTTTTGAACCACTAAAGCACTCACGAAGGCCTAAATACTTACCAGTTCCACCTTCATTTACAATCCCCAAATTGTTTTGAATCTCCAACTTGACAATATCTTCCACCTTATCTCCAAAAATGATTGAAGACTTTGCTTGGTTAATTTATTGTCCAGTGGCCTTTCCATAGGCTGTAAGGTTGATTATTATAGTAACTCCTATTATAAAATATTACATATTTCAAATTTTACTAATGGAACAGTACTACCAAATTATGTTTGACACTCACTACTATTAAACCAAAAATCTCACATTTCAACGCAAACGTACAAATCAGAATAGTTTTGTTTATAAAGATTTCACATGTTTGAACCGGTCTGGTCTAACGGAAGAGAAGACCACCACCTACAATATATTCTGTTATCTCTAAAATATTATATGCGATTGTTTTTCTAATAGATATCGAATTGTCATTTCATGTTAAATTTATTTGATCTTCGATTTGACTCCCATTGACTTTCAAAAGATCATGTTAGCTCCCTCCTCTTTTGTCCTTAAGGGACTATCATCTATAACTCGAATTTCTCATAGGTCTCTCTTTCTTTTTATCATATGTTGTCGGAGATTTTCAATAATCTCAGCAGCCTAATGTCGACCAAACTAGTAAGTATATCCCCTGGCCTTGTTTTGTTCATTGTCTCACAACTTTCCGGGGACTGTAGACGGTCTTTCCGGGAAACATGAGTATAACTCTTCATCTCTTGACGGGTTTAATTCCCAAGATCTGATGCGTTTCAGTTCTGTTTCTTCTTCCACAAGCAACGATTGTGGTTTCTCCTTCATGGAGCAGGATCATACAGGAGACGCGGTGAAACTTTAACGAAAACGCAGGGATATTAATCAAGAAACAAGAGGAACAACACATTCAGTTGTTGATCTTCAAATCCAAGACCTCACAAGAATGTAGAGTGGAAATCATTCCAAATACAAGAACTGCTTATTGTTGATTCAACATGAACTTTAAAAGAAATTAAAAAAAATACAGAAATACAATATTAGAATTCAGGTTCTTCAACTGGAGCAATAACCCATTCACCATCTTCGTTCCTGATCAGTCCTTTGTTCTTCTCCACCAAGATGCACCAAGATCCTGGCACTAAACACTCATCTTTCAAGAACTCGCATGACTTGTTTACTAAAGCAATACTTCTCTTCACCATCAGTTTAAACTCTCCTTTCTTCCCATTCCATCCAGCTACCACATGTAGCATCGCATGCACATATATGGAAAAGGAATATGTACAAGTTTCGTCTCTGTATCTTTGTAGTAAAAATTGAAGCAGACTCTTACCTGAAGATTACGCCAATCCCCCGGATTCCTTGAATCTCTTAGGAACGGTGACTTCTTTGTATCGATCACAAAGTTGATTCCCATGTGCACATACCCTAAAATTCTCCCTGGATATATATATATATATATATATATATATATATATATATATATATATATCGAGTTAAGAGATCAATCGTGTTCCTTACATGTAGGATCTTCAAGTTTTTGTGAAGCATTGCTTCGTCTATGAAATTCTTGTTTCCAACCTGTGGACAACCAAATACTATAGCAGTGACCGGAACATCATCTTTGGTGGCGTTCTCGGCTATATAATAGGCGGCTAAAACAGCCTCTGTAGCTCCCAAGCTATGTCCAGTCAATACAATGCTCGGTTTGTCGTCCTTATACTTCAGTAGAAGCTCCTTGATGCTAGCTAGCAACTGTGACCGTAGACTCAGCTTGGTAAATTTCGATTTGGGTTGATTAGAAGTATAGATTGTGAGCCACCCGAGCATCACCTTGCACCCTTCTTCGTCTTCACTGTCACTATCAAAAGTCGTACCTTCGACTACACCAGATTCATCCTGCTCCGGACCATGCAGCAATGGGTCAGCTGAAGTGTACCTAACCCCCAAGACATTGACCCACTCGTAGTTCCTACTTGTTCCTCTCAAAGCTACATAGATCTTACGGCGTCCTAAAGCCTTAGTCCGTTCATCAGATGTGACTGCAATGTAGCCAAACCAGCAGTTAGACTCTCGGTCCCAAGCATCTCGTGATTGACTGATTTTGAATTGAGAAGCAGACCTTGGGGGAGAGCAACGCGAGCTGTGGCATAGAGTAAGCTTGCTACCTAATATTCAGAAGCGCGCGGATTCGAGCATGACCTTGTCGAAGAAAGAAGATTTGCCGTAGCGGCTGGCTCCACAGTACTTTGAGTTTTGGTCGTTGACGAAAGGCATGCATCGTAGGTGGCTTGACAAAAGTCTCCGCAACGTAAGATGAGTTCACGAAGTGATTGGTCTAACGGGTCTAAGAGAGTGTCCCAATTCTTTGAGCCTAAGAGCTCTTCCCATAATGTTGTTGTAGCCACTAGAGAAAATTTGTGTGAGTAAGGAGATAATAAGTGACTCTTGGTTCTTGGGTTTTATATGTAACAATTTTTTTTTTCCCTTTCTCAATTTAAGTTTCTTTTTTTTTTACTTTATACAAGTGGTTGTGGTGATGAAAAGGTTATACATGGTGTTGGAATATTATTGGCATATATAACAATCTTGTCTTCGTCGTCGAGAGTGGCCATGACCCAATGGCCATCCTCTGTTTTGAGCATGCCTTGGTTTTTCTCGACCCACCAACACTTGGGAACCAAACATTAATTCTTCTTTCAATAGTGAACACGATATTTGTTAACCAAGGCTATGTTTCGGTCACTTTCATCTCGAACTTCCCATTCTTTCCGTTCCATCCCGCTACTACATGTAACATCGCCTGCGCATCCCACCCCAAACCATAACCGTTAACAAAAACACCAATGTCGGTTCTACTTACATGTGACTATAGATGGTTCAAATTCAAACGTCAATCGTTTGTGTTTGCATGCATGTTTTTATGTGAAAACAAGTCAACCAAGATTTTCTACAATATTAATATTTTCATTAGGAAAATATTAAAAACTACTGCAAAATGCAAACGTAGATGATTTTATTTTTGTTTGTTTAAAATCTGATTATATTCAAATTTACCCTGAAATAAAGCAAATTGAATAGAATGAATTGCCTGAAGGTTATGCCAATCACCAGGATGATGAGTTTCCTTAAGAAAAGGTGAAACTCTCGTATCAATTTCGAGTTTGGTCCCAATGTTGACGTATCCCATTATCTTAGCTGGATATCGAGTGATGAGATCAATTTCATAATTCACGTGCATGCAATACACTCACATTGTTATGTCCCTTAATTAATTGCGGAAAACGTTACAAGCGGCGATAGCGATGTGCCGCCAGTGACGGCTATTGTGTTTGTTACAAGAAGCAGAGTTATGAACACTATGCTAGGTTTCTCGTCCTTGTATAGCTCTAGCAATTCTTGTATCTACTCGTACCATTTATACGCAAACAAACTGAATTAAAAATGATTTTAAAAGCAATTAACCTAAGTAAAAAAGAAAAGAAAAAAAAAAAAAACGTCAAAATATATAAGTTCAATGTATAATGTTTTGATGGAAACGCAAGCAATCAAGCTCTTCCCATGTTGGCTCGACTATGATTTGATTTCTTGTGTGAATGTTGTATGCGTTGTGTAAATTAAAACACTTGAGATTTTGCTTATATATAATCGTGAGAGCCACTTTTAATTCACTACAAGAAATTGAAGTATTAATATAGCGTTTAACACCTTTCTGCTATAATTGGTATATCTCTCTGTTTTAGATAGCCTTTGCCAAAGTACAAACGCTATGTATGGTTGGTCAGATTTTAATGTTAAAAACGTTTTAAAGACATGTAATATATATATAGCACTAGTAAGTTCTAAAACTCTATGCATCATTCACGCGAACAAAAAAAAAATATTTGCCCCCCTAACTACTTAGTGAAAAAAAGAAGCCGCTCTCAAAATTTTATTCACCCACTAACCCTAATTTACTCTCCCTCTGACTCCACTGTTTTACTTATCAAACTTTTTTCTCACTATCTCTGTTCCTCACCGAATACTTATTTAAATCCCTCTACATGAGATTGAGAATAGTCTCTCTCTCTTTCTCTTTGTGAGGTTGCTTCGTTGCTATGATTTTATCTCACACCTAACCCTAATTATTTTTCCTGAGATTCATATCTACGATCCGGTGATGAGTTCGGAGGAAGCCAAGGTCGTTGGTAAGTAGTTCTGGTCGATTTCTCTTCCAATTGAATGTTGAGATCTAGGTTTTGTATTGATTCGTCACCCATTCCCCCCAAATTCGAAACCATGCTTCTCCTTCGACGAAATCCTCAAGGTACCGAAGAAGATCTGTCTTAGCTCGAAACGACACCGTCGATGCCAGCACCCCTCATGTTCCTCTGATTCTTCCTCTTCTTACTATTATGATGCCTCCAGATCTGTGGATTTCTTTCCCACCGACATTTGAAAACCTTTGTTTGTTTGGAGTTAAAAATCAAATTTTGGATTGGCTGGCTTCAGAGATTTATCGTGCACCAACCTCTGTTATGGCTTCGGTGGAGGACCTAGTCCCTGTCGAATCTGAGCCGCCTGACGAAGGGACAACGGTTGCTCAAGACCTCGTGCAGGAGTCAGAAGGTCCGTTTATCCTTGTTTCTAACAGGAGAAGTGGCCGCAAGGCCATGTTGTCACATTAATCCCCTTTATCGATGTTTTTTGTGTGGAATATAAAAGGTCTGAATAGTACCAGATGTCAGGACTTTATAAAAGAATGGATCTCCATTCATAGACCACTTTTTGGAGCGTTCCTTGAAACGCATATTCAGTCGAATAATGCAAGCAGAGTTGCAAGAGCTATTCCAGTTGGTTGGAACTTTTTTGGCAATTTTGACCATCACAACACCGCGAGGATTGTTGTGTGTTGGGACCCCTCAGTCTCTGTATTAGTGTACCAGTCCTCTGCTCAACTGGTTACATGCGGTATATATATCTCAACTTTGAGTTTAAATATTACTCTCTTTTGTCTATGGTCACAATCTTCCGGAAGACCGTCTGCCACTGTGGGAGGACCTGATCCGGCTTCATGATACCACTCCAGTAAGCCGCTGCCCATGGGCGGTGGTGGGTGATTTTAACCAAATCCTCCGTCTTTCAAATCACTCTGATCATCTCTCTCAGGATGTGGATACCACTGGTGTTGATGACTTCATGATCGCATTGCAAGAAGCGGAGTTGTTCGAAGCTCAAGCTCAGGGTCTTCCTTTCTCTTGGTGGAATAATCAAGATCACAACCCCATCTCCAAGAAAATAGACCATGCACTCATCAATCAGGCATGGGCCTCTCAACACCCTGAGTCTTTTGCTGATTATATGGAGCCTCAGCAATCAGATCACGCGCCTTGTTTTTTTCAAGTTCCAGCGATGAGGCGGCAGATCCGCAAGCCTTTCAAGTTCTTCCAACATGTGATTGACCATCCTGATTATCACCAGTCTATTTCGCAGGCTTGGTCCCCTTCATCTATTCAAGGAACATCCCAATTCAAGTTGGTCCGGGCCCTAAGAAAACTGAAACCTGTTTTGAGGAAACTTAACAAACGACATTTCAGCGGTATCAGTGTTCGAGTCAAGTCACAGGCAGCTAAGATTGCTACACTGCAGCGACTCCTTCTCTCCTCGCCAGACGTGCAGACTGCTACTGAAGAACATCAAGCAAGGACTCTCTGGCAGGTCCTGATTAAGGCAGAGGAGAAATTCTACAGACAGAAGTCGAGGGTTCTTTGGCTACACTTGTGGGACAAGAACACTTCTTTTTTTCATAAGTCTGTGATGGAAAGGGCAGCCAGGAATCATATTCACCTGCTGTGCGATCATAATGATAGACGGATAATGAATGCTAATGAGATTAAGTCTTACGCAGCATCCTACTTTGAAGGTATCTTGGGTCAAACTGACATGCCTACCTCTCCCGCCACAGTTGACACGTTGCGAGAGCTACTACCTTTCCGCTGCACTGATGTACAAAGTCAGCTGCTTTTAAGTCCTATCACTCCTGAGGAAATAAAAGCGGTTCTCCTAGCAATGCCGCTGAACAAAAGTCCAGGTCCAGATGGGTTCTCTGTGGAATTCTTCAGAGCTTCTTGGGATGTCGTTGGTAATGAGGTAGTGGAAGCAGTTCAGGAATTTTTCAGGAATGGGCGTCTTCTAAAGGATTTTAACACTACCATCTTAGCCCTCATACCCAAGGTGCCTCAAGCAAGCAAGCTAGGGGACTTTCGGCCAATAAGTTGCTGCAATCTGATTTATAAACTCATTTCTAAGATTATTGCCAACAGATTAAAGCCGATTCTGCTCGAGTGTATCAGTCCAAACCAGGCTGCTTTCTTGAAAGGAAGAAGCCTCAGAGACAATGTGCTGCTAGCCTCGGATCTGATAAGGGACTATCAAAAAGCCTCGTGCCCAAGGAGCTGTATGATCAAAGTAGACATTCGCAAGGCATTTGATACGGTTTGTTGGGAGTTTGTACTGAAAGTGTTGGAAGCACTGGGGTTTCCCCCCCTTTTCTGTACGTGGATCAAGGAATGTATCTCCTCTCCTCGTTTCTCTGTCTCGATCAATGGAGAACTGGCCGGTTTCTTTCCTGGGAAGAAAGGTATCAGACAAGGAGACCCAATCTCTCCCTACCTCTTCATAATGGTGATGGAGGTCCTCTCCAAGCTTCTAGAATCGGCTGCTGCAACTAAGAAAATACAACTGCACCCTCTGTGCTCTTCTCCGCAGGTCACCCATCTTTTATTTGCAGATGATCTCCTTGTTTTCACAAATGGATCAAGCTGCTCTCTCACGGGAGTTGCAGAGGTTATGAGCCAGTTCAAATTGTTCAGTAGTTTGGACATGAATCCAGCTAAGTCTGAAATTTTCTTTGGGGGATACTCGGATGCTGAAGTGGGTGACCTCAATGCTCTCTCAGGAATCAAAGTAGGCTCTTTTCCAACGAGATATCTAGGCTTGCCGCTTAACCCTGCTCGGATTTCGCTTGCTACGCTTCAGCCTTTTCTAGAGAAAATCAAATTGAAGCTTCACTCTTGGACAGTTAAGTTATTATCCTTTGCAGGAAAAATCAGGCTCATCTCCTCCGTCATATATGGCATGGTTAATTTCTGGATTTCTGTCTTCAATCTCCCGAAGGGTTTCTATGAAAAGGTGGACTCTCTCTGCGCGCTTTTCTATGGAAAAACAAAGTGGGAACAGCAGTTGGGGCGAGAGTGGCTTGGAAAGATGTGTGTAGGCCTAAGGAAGAAGGTGGCCTCGGCATTAGGAGATTGGAGGACTTCCAGATTGTTTTTCAGCTGAAGTTAATTTGGAACTTGTTTGTCAACGCAGACTCCCTGTGGGTTGCTTGGTTACGAGGGAATGTTTTCCATCGAAAGAGTTACTGGGCTATAGAAGACTCTCAACGACTCTCCAGATCAGTTCGTGGTCTGATAAAGCTGAAACCCCTCCTCAAGGATTTTCTATACTGTGAAATTGGTAATGGTAGAACAATCTCCTTTTGGTATGACAACTGGTGTGCACTATCTCCTTTGATCGATTTTCTTGGAGCTAATGGACCAAGACAACTGAGAATCAGGAAACATGCTCATATCTCTGACGCGGTAAGGGAAGGGGAATGGCGGATGCCTGCAGCACGATCTGAACAGCAACAATCTTTTATGGAGCTGCTCACTACCATCTCCCCACCTGCGGATTCAAATGGAGAGGATATTTTTCTCTGGCGTCGGTCTTCGGGAGTTTACGCAGGTTTATTCTCTTCAAAGGAAACTTGGGAGCAGCTTCGCCCTCACTCTCCCACGGTGCCTTGGTACAAAATTGTCTGGTTCAAGGAAGCAGTGCCACGCTATTCTTTCATAACTTGGCTTGCTATGCTTGGGAGACTGCCTACAAAGGACAGAATGCGAAGCTGGGGCCTCACGGTACCTGCAGGCTGCGTCCTCTGCTCTTCTGGTATTGAATCTCACTCTCATCTCTTCTTCGAGTGCACTTTCTCTACCTCTGTCTGGGACGCTTTCGCTTCTAGAGTCTGCNTGAGAATCAGGAAACATGCTCATATCTCTGACGCGGTAAGGGAAGGGGATTGGCGGATGCCTGCAGCACGATCTGAACAGCAACAATCTTTTATGGAGCTGCTCACTACCATCTCCCCACCTGCGGATTCAAATGGAGAGGATACTTTTCTCTGGCGTCGGTCTTCGGGAGTTTACGCAGGTTTATTCTCTTCAAAGGAAACTTGGGAGCAGCTTCGCCCTCACTCTCCCACGGTGCCTTGGTACAAAATTGTCTGGTTCAAGGAAGCAGTGCCACGCTATTCTTTCATAACTTGGCTTGCTATGCTTGGGAGACTGCCTACAAAGGACAGAATGCGAAGCTGGGGCCTCACGGTACCTGCAGGCTGCGTCCTCTGCTCTTCTGGTATTGAATCTCACTCTCATCTCTTCTTCGAGTGCACTTTCTCTACCTCTGTCTGGGACGCTTTCGCTTCTAGAGTCTGGCCATCTCCTCCGCAGGATCTCTCGTCTATTTCTCCCTGGATCCTCCAGGCACGATCTAATTCTCAATCCCAGGAAGCAACTCTCGTCAAACTGATCTTGCAGGCAGCTTGTTACTTCATTTGGCGGGAGCGGAATGCAAGGATCTTCACCAACACATCAACACCAGCAGCTTCAGTTCAAGCCACCCTGGATCGGTCCTTAAGGGATCGGCTTCTATCTCTCCCTAGCTTGTTTCTTGGCTCTTATTTCAGTTGTATTAATTTCCCTTTCTAGTTTATTTCCCTTAAATAAGTTGTATCAACATGTACAGAGAAAATCAGAAAATTTGGTATAAATTTAACCTTTTACCAAAAAAAAAAAAATTTAGCTGTCATTTATTTGTTTTTCTTGGTGTTCTTTGAAAGGGATTTGAGAAACCTAAGTCGATAAGGTTAATGGATCTAGAGAAAGCAGCTACGATGTTCTTCATCTAAAGCGGATATGTCGATCCCCCATGTAAGTGTCTTCTACAACTCTCCACTCTTTCCTCATCTGTGTTGTTTAACTCTGTTCTTAAAAATATTTTTGGGTGCAGGATGTTGCTACTGTTGGGACTACAAGGCCGTAAGTGTTGTGGCTACATTGCAGTTATGAAAATAGAGATGGAGAATGAGGGGTTAAGCCCACCTTCTCAAAGTTTTGACCTCCTTGAATAGCATCATTGCGTAATGTTGGTATGTTTCTATTGATGATCTTGTTCTTTTCTTATGTCCATATATGTTGTTTAAATGTGCTCTTACAAATGTTTTTGGGTACAGGACATTGCTACTTTTGGGTCTTTAAGTCCTTAAGTATAATAGAGAAGGAGAATGAAGACTTGAAAGGCTGGTTACATCGGAGTAACTACAAGCTCCATGGTACATGTAAATAATGTAGATTTGTTTTAGTATCTCGTATCTTGTGAGTCTTTAATTTATGATGTGTAAATGTTGGTCAGAAAACAAAAAAATAAAAAATTTATTACACATTTTTATTTTTTTTTTATTTTTAAAAATATGTACCAATAAATGAACGCCACGTGTCGAGGAACGTTTCTCACAGCCTTCTCAAAATACTCCAGCAAGGAGGGTTACTCTTCTTTTTACTTTTATCTCTCATCTTTTTCTTATTTTTTTAATAAGAGTAACTATATGAGTAACACCAGTATTCATGCTCTAAGGTTATTGGAGCAGTAGGTGGTTGGTTTCAAAAACATTTCAAAGATTATGGGTTCAAGTGTAGAATATTCACAAGTTTAAATACAAGAGTTATATTTTTTAATTATGTATTTGTACTTTGTAATGATATTTTGTATCATTGTTTTATAGAAATAGAATAAAATTATGGTATTGTCTCTTTTAATTTGTCAAATTATCCAAAAACCAAAAAAAAATAATCCTGGTAAATTATAATTTATACAAAATTTGTTGTAACAATTAATAGCAAATTACAATTGCTATGGTTGAATATATGAGAGCATTGAAAAAAATGTTATATTTAATGAAGATACGATAGCAATGCTAAAAACCGCTATCAAAAGTGGCAAACCTATTATAACTAGCGATGATAGAGCGCTTCATAAAACGTTATAGTATCTTTAGATAGCGTTTTTTGGACGCTACAAAAAGTCAATATTCTTGTAGTGATTTATTCTCAATAATGAAGTTATGAACTAGTCTTGTTCACTAGTAAACTTGTCAACACCTAATATTAAATTCATATTGAGTTATATATCTTCATTATAACAAATGCACCCTAAACCCGATAACTAATATTTCGTCATGTGTGACATTAAATTTTAAAAATATAGTGAAGGATATATTTTTAAATTTTTATAATCTTGTTATTTGTGAATGAGTAAAATTATGAGATGTTGATGTGAATCACATTCTATTGGGCTGGTATATTCCTTGAAGTGAATATGACTTTATGCTATAAAGGGTTTCCACTATTCTACTACAATATTAAGAAGTAGTAGAAAAAGTATTGAAAGCTCTTGAAGAGTATATATACTATTGTCTATGGAAACACAGTTTGATATTAATGTGTTATAGTCTCCCAAGTCTCAAAGTCAAAAGGGTCTAAGATATACTACATTACCCAATTTGAGAATGTTATTAATTACAGAGTGGGATTCAAATCGAGATTGATAGACATGAAGTGTCATCATCTCGAGGGGGAGAGTTCATGAATCCCACATACAGAGGTGCTTGAACAAATATAAGATTATGTTCACACCCAAATGAGTTTAATCACTCATATGAATGAGCAAATCTTGAGGATTTGAAACGTAATCATGTTGAGACAATAAGCGAAGAAAAATACTTTGAAATCATAAGTATTACCCAAGACAACAAAATTATTTTAGAGATTACATGCATTATCTAGAAGATAGTGCTTTGTGAAAATCTCATTGTTTGGCATGACCGGTTTAGCCATTCCGGTTCAGTAGTGATGCGAAAGAATAATCAGAAATTTCTGAAAAGATTCATTAGAGTTATCCTCGTGATTTCTTATATGTGCTGCTTTACAAAGTAAGCCGATCATATGACTTTCACCGACCCAATGAAGTTGGATAGTGTCAATTTTCTGGTATGTATACAAAGAGATATTGTGGACTGATCATCCACGATATATGTTTGTTATCAATATGCAATCTTGAGTTTGCGAGAGTATTTGGTTAATTAACAATGGTGGTGAAACCATGCTAAGTAATTGACATAAATGATTCTACATGTCAATAAATTCGCATCGGGCCAACAGATTATCATGAGTAATCCCCATTACAATTGGTTTGGGTGAGAAACCAGATATATTCCATCTAAATGTGTTATACATGTTGGTTGCTCCACCACAATGATATAAGATGGAATCTGAAAAAATGTTGGAAATATGTTGGCTATGAATATCTTTTGAAGATTGAATATCTCAAGAAATTGAGGCTCGAGATGCAGAGATTGTTGTTTCAGTGAGTCAATCTTTCCATCATGAGGGGGAGAAAATAAACAGCTGGAAAATAAATATATTGGGAAAAATTATCTGGATCCTCGTACTTTGAAATGTGCACTAGAAATTGAAAATATAATTTATTTGCAAAGTTTAGCAAATATGATAGAAGGCATTTTCTGACCTTGAGTGACAAAGTCACATACTAGCTATGCTCGAAATGAAATTAATATCCTAGAATTGGATAAGATCAACTGCTAGTAAGTCTAAAGATCGCATGACGTGTGATAGACTTATGGTTCCAAATATAAGCATCTTCGGAAAAAAAAAGGAGCATGAATTAATATGGCACCGAAGAAGCAAAGAGTTATGAGAAATCTCGAGAAGAGATGTAGACATGAGTCAAAGAGATTCAGGTACCTGAGAATCATAAAGAAAAGAATGTAGTATTGCAGTTGATGATATTATGGATAAAAAAAATCGAGGATCATAAACCGCGGTTAATATAAAAGTTTTATTGAAAAGTATACACAAAGAATGATTGGTTAATCATTGAAAGAAGTAACTATGAAATAGTTCAAGTCTCTTGAAGAGATAATATTTGGACATGTAGACCTTACACTTGAAAGTGTAAAATGAATGGGACATAAGTGGATCTGTATGAGAAATAAAGTACATGTAGTAGTACAATGATTATCAGAAAATACTTATGAGAGATCTGGTGGAAGCAACTAATTTAGATCCCTTATGATTGTGATCGTAAGAGCAAGATTTGATTCAGTCTATCTCTTAAAGTGATTATATTGCTAGAAGCAATATATTATAACCCTCGAGAACGTTGTCAAAGCGAGAAAAGTTTTGTAGACTTTTGACAACTTTGGGGAGAAAATGATGAGAGTTTATCTTTAGGTGAGAATCATGGGTGTAGATCATTGTTGTTGATCTTATGGATCTCATAATGGAATGAAAAATCTTAGGATTGTGGACTGATGCTCATATGTGCTTTTGTACACTAAAGCTCTGTTTATAACAGTTCAAAAAAGATGATATATATGGTCATAATGAATAACCTGAAGATGATGCTTTCAGGGGGAGAAATATGAGCATAAGCGTGGTTGTACTTTTTTCCCCTTATCATGGTTTTTATCCCATTGGGTTTTTCCATGAAAGGTTTTTAACAAGACAACAAAGAACACACAAAAGATAAACATCTTGAGAGGAATATTATGATTCCAATGGTGAAAGACTATCATCTTTAAAGTCTCTGACATACACTGATGAGACCATGAGAAATTAAGATAATGATCAAGATGAGTCATTTAAGAGACCAATAACCTACAGAAGAATGGTGATGTACGGTGATATACATGTTCTATACATTTGTTCAAGTGAAGATTAATTTACCAAGGCGTTTTCAACCACTACTTCAAGAAGCTACTTCATCATATTGGATTGCGACATTTTGAAGATTTCAAGTGATGTACTCAAGAGGGGGAGTAAAAGCGAGCTGCACTATTTTTCCCTTAACCATGGTTTTTCCCACTGAGTTATCCTGGTAAACTTTTTAATGAGGCAGCATCTTACGCGCATTTACATCTATTCAATTACAATGGACATCCAAAAGGGAGTGTTATGTATGATTTAGTGGATGCCCATTAAGGCCCATTAATAATCCATTAGGTTATAACCTAATGCTTGTTCACCAAGTTGTATCTTTTATATATATTCTATTATGTCTATGGAATAAGACAAGCTTTCTCTTTGCTTTAACATCTATTTTTTTTAGGAAAAAAAAAGTATAAATTTAGAATTAAATAGGCCCATTAACGGTTGGCTCCACAGTAGATAGAGGTTTGGTCGTTGATGAAAGTGTCGTAAAGTGGCTTGATAGAAGTCGCCGGCTCGAAGGATAAGTCAGCGAAGTGAGTGGTTCGAATAGGTTTTGCCAATTGTCTAGACCGAGAAGCTCTTCCCATGTTGGCTCGACTATGATTTGATTTCTTGTGTGAATGTTGTATGCGTTGTGTAAATTAAAACACTTGAGATTTTGCTTATATATAATCGTGAGAGCCACTTTTAATTTATTCGTATTGAAGTTATGAACTAGTCTTGTTCACTAGTAAACTTGTCAACACTAATATTAAATGGAAAAATCACATTTTAAACCTTCGAATGTCATTGAATAGCACTTTAAACTTTGAAATATTTTCACTAACATTATAAACCTTTAAAATTATTTCACTAACACTTTAAATCTTAAAACTAATTTTCATTTTTATACAGCCACAAAAGATGACGGAACAGTAATATCCATCAACATTAAATAGTTAAACTATACTGATTTGATTTAAATACTTATTTAATTAATTTAATTATTTATGATGATTGATATAAAAAAAAATATCAAAGCAAAAATGAAAAATGAAGAATCAGAAGTAAGGTTAAAACATTTGACAAATGTAAAATTGAAGACGACAATATATTTAGAAGATTCATTGGTTTTCAATGAGAAGTCAGTCGATTTGAATCAGAATCCAGTGGAGATGCATTTATTAAAAGGATTAGTAATGTGAAGAGTAACGTTGTAAAAGTTTTGTCTACAATGAAAATGAACATAAATTTATTTTTTTATCTTTCTATATATTTATAAAAGCTAAAACTAATTAAAATTTAAATTAAACCAACATAGTTTAACTATTCCGCGTTGACGGATATTATTATTCTTTATTTTTAATGGCACTACAAAAATGAAAGTTAGTTTTAAGGTTTAAAATGTTAGTAAAATCATTTTAAAGGTTTAAAGTGTCAGTAAAATCATTTTAAAGGTTTATAATGTTAGTGAAATTCTCTTGAGGTTTAAAGTGCTACCCAGTGACACTTTGAAGGTTTAAAACGTAATTTTCCCAATATTAAATTCATATTGAGTTATTTAAATTTATATTTAAATTATCTTGAATTATTCTATACTACATTTAGTTAATAAAAATTGTGGTTTTTTCCTGCATATGATGTAATACAAAAATTTTAAAACGGACATATATTACTCAATAGATGAATAAAAATATTTGGGTACAATATTCCACATCGTCTAAAAAAATTGGGCAATGGTTCAGAGTCATACTATAAAAGAGACCAAAATGATTCTGAATACAAATGAGTAGAATACTTGATTTATCAGGCATTCAAACTTTAAAAACTTTTATTTGGTTTATTCCGGTTCTTTATTTTAAAGATTTTTAAAAGATTAAATATAAAAACTATTTAAAACTTTTAAAAAGTTAAAAATGATAAATATTATACCGTGATGGGGTTATATAGTGGGACGGGTTTTATAGATGATATAATGTGAGTTAAAATATAATGTGAGTTAAAAATATTAAAAATTAAGATTATATAGTGTGAGTTAAAATATTTCGGGACGGGATTATATAGTGGGACGGGTTTTATCGATATTTATATAAATTAAAAAATATCATTAATTCGGTGTCACAGGGGTAAAACATCATTTCATTATTTTGTTAACATTGTCGGTATCAGAGAATAGACATATCTAATTAAATTGATTAGATAAATATTATGTAAAAAAAAATTATATTGCGGTATTATATGATTTATTTAAAAATTATTATATAATTATAACTTATTTAACCAACAAGTACAACTTATAAGTTAAATATTTTAGTTATAAATAATTTTGCTCAGCGGTGTACCGCGGGTCCTAATCTAGTTGTATCTAAGTAAGCAAATAAGATGAAAATAAATACAACTTGTTCATTGTTCTGGCAAAAAGAAACAGAGGAGGCTTTAGATTGACCTAACAAATTTACCCCAGAACCTAGGGCTTGAAGGAGAGCCCCCATCTTCAAATTGATCCTGCAGAGTCTTCAATTCACCCACAGTTCTTGGATGATCCTCTATCCAAGATTTGAGTCCATTTTTGACATCCACAAAAGTTGTTTTCAACTCATCAAGGGAGTTGGCAATGGTGTGGAGACTATCGATTGACTTAGGGATCACATATAAGGCAAAGAAGAAAGCACCAATGATGTGTTTGTGATTCCACACAACTTCAACACCTGGCCAAAAGTGATCATATGAGAGAAAGCGTTCCATGAAACACATAAAAGAGGTGGTGAAAGTTTTACTAATTATAAACATTACCATGAGAAATGAAGTTTTTCTTTGTTTTCTCTTTAAAGTCTTCAATCAAGAGATTAGTCCACTCATTACGCACAACTGGAAAGAGTGTTTCAAAAAGAAACCTAGAAGTTAGGTAGTAGTTCATGCAAATGGGACAAAGGGCAAGCAAAGATCCTTCTTTAACCATATTAGATACATGGGCTGCAAATTCCGAAACAGACTTAGAAATAAGTCTAATTAACAATAAGCTTAGAAAGTAGACACAAGCAAAAGAAACTCACTGCTTATGCAATCGTTACATAGCAAGCAACCACAATCAGTAATAGGCATAATCAAAAGACACTTGCCGCATAATGTAAAATCCTCCTTCAGAAAAGAAGAAGAAAAACAATCACTAACGAGGTTAATGGGGGTCATGAGAAAAGAAGATTTGATGGCACAAACTTCGGCATAACGCACGCCAGATTGGGTTTCACAAGCATGATTGAGAGTTTTACTTGCTCTCTCAAATCCCTTTAAGTCCCAATTTGAATTGACAACCAGATACAAAGTTTTGTTACGTTGGATTCCTGATCCTTGAGAAATTGTGGCAACAACAGCGTTCAAATGATGAACAAAACCAAATAAAATCAGACTCTCTTGTACCATGAGACATTGAATCAGAACATATAGTTTCGTATCAATAGCGGATCAAATTACCTCCGGATCGTCGATGATGGTCTCCGCCATTTCAGCCGTTTCAGGGTGGATTCCTGATCCTTGAGAAGTTGCGGCAACAACAACGTTCAACTGATGAACAAAACCAAACAAAATCAGACTCTCTTGTACCATGAGACATTGAATCAGAGCATATAGAGAGATCAATAGGAACAGTGAATCATATTACCTCCGGATCGTCGATGATGTTCTCCGCCATTTCAAATTAGCTTGTGATTTTTTTTTTTTTTTGGTAAGATTCAATTCCTGTTTTTGTATTGGATTTGGGGGTTTTGAGAGATAGTAAAGTATGCTTTTACCTTTAATTTACAATCTACTGTTTTTATGACTTCCCACCGCTTCTTAATTTCATCTCCACCTTTTTGTTCCCATTTATTTTCTATTGGTTTAACTATTTAGATTTTAGGGAAATAAATAAATATACCAACATTGAATCCAAATAATTTAATTACTAGTATCTTATCTTATTAATTATTATATAAAGTTTGCCATTTGCAGGATCATGAATCTGATGTTGACATATGTCAAAATAGTTAATATTTTTGTTTTAAACATAGTTGGACATATAATTATGAAAAAGTTATATCTAAATAAAACATGGTATAAATTTAGAATTAAATAGGCCCATTATCAGAGATGGCTTGAAGCCCACAAAGAGGTAAAAGCCGAACAAAGTGATACGACCGACCATACGAACGATATCAAAAAGCTAAGATTACGATGCTCGTCGTCGGTGAGAGATTTCCCGGCGAAGCGAATTCGTTTCGTCTCCGATGGTTCAGGCAGTAGTCTGATTCAGACAACACATCTCACAGTAGTATTTTGATTCTAGCTGGCGATTTCAGTATATCTCGACCAATTGTATCAATTTCTCGTACTTGAATTAGCGATTAACGTAGCTGAGAGCAATGGGCCAATGGCTTTGGTCGAAGTCGCGAGATCTTGTCTTTAACTCGATCCGCGAAGTAAGAAAATCGGAATTCACTTTTTTTCCCCGTCTCATTATGTTATCCGTTTTGATCTGCTTCACGTTAATCATTACGATTTCTCCATGATCTTGTTTGTTCTATTTGTGTGGTCTTGCTCAATTTTTTTTGTTTCTTCTGTCAAATGTGTTTGTTTTGCAGATAGAAAACGAAGTCAAAGATGCGGTTGTGTATATTGATGCTGGCTGCAGAGAAAGTTTCCAGTTTGCAGGAGCTTTCCCGTTGGTGCTCGAGCTGTCTGCAGCCTTGAAAANTGACTTTTTTTTTTTTTTTTAGATGCGGTAAGCTCGATACTGTTTAATAGAAAGATGTGATCAATTAACGTTTAGTGTATGATAATTGAGGATCTAGATAGAGAAATGTAAGAACTGTTATTCGTTCTGCATTTTTATCAACTCTCAATGGGAAGATTGAATTGATTTTTGTGACGCTATTGTATGCGATCTTGGCATTTGAGTTTGAATGGCTTAGGCACCGCTTAGATTGTCTTTCTGAAGTTATTTTTCTTGTAATTGTTCTGTTTGCTTTTCCCGATTCCATACTTTTGGTATAAAGGGCATTATATTACCTAGAAAGTGTGATATCTTCTGATTTATTTCCTATGATGATGTGACTTCTTGATGCATTGTGCTCTAGGTGGCTGATTGGAATTCAAAGGCTGATTGTGCGAAGAGAATCGTGACTATGACATCTCGGCTTCTCAATGATGCTACGATTTCTAAGCACCCATGAAGCTGTTCAGCACTGCACAGTATTCACGTCTATTTCAGAGGTGCTCATCATTAACGCTATCTTTTGCCTCATTCGTTTATCTATCCCTTCTTTTACCTGGTAAAAATTGACATTTGTATTGGCATATCTCATGGTACAATCATAAGCTATTGGCTTATCAGCACTACGGATCCCTTTCCTTCATAATAATTTTCCATATATAAGGCTCTTCAAAATAGGTGTTTGTTTTCTTGCGTTACTGAAGATATATCATCTAATTACTTTATTGATTTTGAACGTTGTACAGGGATCTCACTCAGCCATCCTTGATTCGCCTCTAGGTCCAGGATTTCAATGAACATACTAAGAAAGCGACAAAAATATCTAAAGACAGTTCGTCAGGTGGTATAGAAGGTTTGGTAGTTTCGGTGCACCACTCCCCCTTGATTATTTGTCCTTTCACTCCTCGAGCGTTTGTCTTACCTTCCCAAGGATCAGTCGCAGAAGCGTCCGTTTCCCATCAACATTAGGATTCTCTTAGTTTTGGTTTGCCTCCTGGTGCAACTCTTACCGCACATTTCCTTTACCAGCTGGCTCTTAAGGTAATTAACAACGCATAAATCGTTTTTATTCATGATGTTCATGAAGTACGTGAGCTAGAACACTATGAAGATATCTGTTTCGCTTGTTTGTCATTAATTTAACTTGTTCCGTACCTTTTCTGAAGTTTGTGACCATGTTGTTGCTTTTTAAAAACTGTAGATGGAATTGAAGTTGGAAATATTTTCACTTGGTGACCTATCAAAGAATGTTGGAAAGATTCTGACAGACATGTCATCAAGTCTTTATGATGTAGGGCGTCGTAACGTAAGCGATCTGCCGGCCTGTTACTTGTTGACCGCACACTTGATCTTACCCACTCCCTGCTGTCACGGAGATTCACTTTTCCATCGTATCTTTTCATCTTTGCCTCGGACAGAAAGATTTTCTTCACAAGAACAGCTTAAACAGGGGGTCCCAAGCATTAATCGTCCTTCTCTTGATGTTCAAGTGCCGCTTGGAAAACTGCTTAATGAAGAACCAAGCAAGATTCGGGATTCTGGTTTTCCTGTAGGAGTTTGAAGCTTTTTTACGTGGCTGGTATTCATACACTTCTGATCCACAAAATGTAGTTCTGCTTAATCAGTGTGACAAGAAATCTACCACCAACTGAACTGAACTACTAAATGGATCTCCTGTCGCTACAGCTACTGAATGTTTTAGAGGAACACCTTACTTAGAGGCCATGATTGATAGGAAAACAAAGGATGGAAGTGTACTGGTAAAGAAATGGCTTCAAGAGGCTCTGCGTCGCGAAAATATCTCTGTTAACGTGAGAGCTCGTCCTGGTTATGCTACAAAACCGGAGCTCCAGGCCATGATCAGAGCATTTTCCCAAAGCCAGTCGTCTTTGCTAAAAAACAAAGGGATTATTCAGTTAGAGGGGCAGCTACAGCTGATGCTCTTGATGGATCTCAAAATGCCGAATGGGATACTTTTAGTAGTGCGGAGATGATGTTAAATGTGAGTGCCGGTGATACGAGTCAGGGATTGGCTGCGGCTGCTCAAATTAGTGACCTGATTAACAAAAGCGCTGTTGCAGAACTTCAAGCTAAGAAAAATGAGAAAGCAGATACCTCATCGCTGAGGGCTGCTATCTTTTCGCGATGCCCTGCTCCTTACAATTGTTGGTTACATTGTTGCTGGCGAAAATTTCCCTACATCTGGCTCAGGTGGGCCTTTCTCTTGGCAAGAAGAGCATTTTCTAAAAGAAGCCATTGTCGATGCTGTTCTCGAGAATCCATCAGTTGGAAATCTCAAGTTTCTGAATGGGTTGACAGAAGAGCTTGAGGGCCGATTGAATCGTCTCAAGTCCGAGGAAACCAAAGAAAGTCCCGCTGATGATCAATTAGACATTGATGCTCTTGATGATGATCCATGGGGAAAATGGGGTGACGAGGAAGAGGAAGACGTTGACAATAGTAAAGCAGACGAGTCCTATGACGATATATGCAGCTGAATCTACCACTAAGAGAAGGCTCATTGGCTTCAGAAAACAGCTTTTCTGGCGATCCTTCTGGAAACAAAGGGCTACTCTACAGGCTTATAGCAAAAGTGTTGAGCAGAGCAAACAAGAGATACCTGGTTTAGAATACCATTCTTCTACTGTCGGACGGTTTTTAAAAAGCGGGTTTGGAAGGTTTGGTCTTGGTCAGGTTTGTTATTGGAGGAACGACACTTCTAACTCCTGACGACATGTTCGACTTATTGCTGGGACAGTTCAGCCATTTTTGATCTCTTCCGAAAAAATCTCACTCTCATAACCCACCGACTGTTATTAGCTTGAAAAAAACCATGAATATGATCGAATGTTAAATTTACGAAACTACAGTTCCATTTTCGAGAGAAAACAAGAGATTTGGGTACGAATTGTGGATAAGCTAGTTACTAATTCTATCGCCAAATCATTTACATATTTGGTCCCTCAAGCTTTGCAACATTTATAGAAAAAGCTTTTTAAGTTAATAAAATTGAGAAATCCCCCCAACCCAAAAAGAAAAAAAATCACATTTCACACGAAAAACCTCGAGTGAGTGAAGGAACTGAGAAGAACAATGGCAGCTATGAAAAGCTCGAGAGATTAAGGTCTGGATTCAATTTACACCCACATGTTTGATTTCTCAACTTAGCTGCCATTGTATTAGAATGGAAGGCTACACTGTTTAGGGTTCCATGAACTTTTTGTGTCGAAGGATTTATCTTTTTACTTGTTTCGTAGCTAGGGGACTTTAATTGAGTATTATAAAGGATGCTAAGATCATTGGGATTATTTGACTAGATAATGTGAACATAGGAGACCCGATCAAACATAGAAGGCTTGGAAGCTTTGGTACTAGCTGTGGTTTAGTTTAGAAGGGGCTAAGTTCTTACGTAGGGAGCTTCAAACGAGTAAATAGATCATGCAAGTTTTGTCTAATGGTGGCACTGTGAGAGTTGTGGATTCTGTAAACTGGTAATAGTTGTTGCTGAGTTGATTTTCAAGTAGAGTGAGGGAGGACAGAACGAGCTTTAACAGTGAATATGGACTCATTAATTCGTGCATCCCCTTATATTCATATATTTTTCCGTTCTGATGTTGTTTTTCATCAATGGTTCAGGCTAATGCCAAGGCTAAATTTGATGAAACCCTTGAGGCGCACGTGAGGTTGGGCATTGAAAATGGCAGATCTGAGCTGGTATTTGTTGCTTTTCTTTTCTCTGGAAATACATAAATCTCTCTAGCCTGTTCTTAATCAAAGATCTCAGTCTTTATCATTTGATTGATTACTCCTAATCATATAATCTGAAAAACAGTTGTTCTCCCTGGCTTTATTTCTAGACTGACTGATATCACTATTTAAACTGCAGATAGTTCGTGGTACTTTGGCTCTACCCCACTCTGTTAAGAAGGTAAAAAGAACGTCTTTCTAATCCATAATGGGAATTTCTGTTTACCAGCCACTTATATAACACAAGAAATAATGGCTTTCTTTGCCGAGGGAGCTGATGTCGTTGGTGGTCTTGAGCTCATTGAAGAAATCTTGAGTAAGGAGGTACCAATGCATTTTACTTCAGCCTCCTCGGATAATTCACTTCTGATATCTATTTGAACATGCTTGCATTTGGCTCTGTATCTCATTTCTCGAGACAATCTTTTTCTTTGTTGAATTGTGTTCCAATAGCAGATTAATTTATCTGTACTTAACTCCATCTGCAGAAAGCGGCAAGATCGACTTTGATAGATGTCTTGCAACTCCAAAAATGATGCCCCGTGTTTACAAGGTTCTTGGATATGAGCACTTATATAAAATTCTTTGGAACATGAAGGATGCGACATCTTCTCACATTACATATGGTTTTTGCTTATTTGCAGATATCAAGGATTCTTAACAATCACGGTTTGATGCCAAACCCCAAAGTGAGTTTGATTCTTTCACTCAGCATCTTACTCTAATTTATCAGTTGGTATGCTTACCTCTTGCCCTTAAATTAATTTGAAGGAATATTATACTTGTTGTGTAGCAAGGTAGTGTGACCAAGGTTGTTACGAAAGCAGTCAAAGACGCAAAAGCTGGACATACCAAATTTAGAATGGATAAAACTTTTATTCTTCATGTGCCACTTGGAAAGGTGACATCTCTTCCCAAAGAATTGAAGTTTATCTGACTTTCATTATCCTGAAAACCAGATGAGCTTTCCTTAAGACGCTTTACGAGTGCTTTCATGAACGCCCTTTTGCTAGCAAAGCCAGCCGGATTGAAAGAGGGTAAGTCATACCGTGAACTTGTAACTTTTGGTGAGAGATTATTGTTTGGCTGATTAGAGAGNTTTTTTGTTTTTTTTTTTTTTTTTTTTTTTTTTTTTTTTTTTTTTTTTTTTTTTTCTGCAGCTTCAAAATATGCTGGCTATGTGAATGCATTCCACTAAGCTTGTAGATCAAACCTAATGTCTCCTTCTAGAAACACGTTTGGAATCCATTAAGCCTAAAAGAATTGCTTTTGCAGATGGGAAAGGGTTATCCAGTATCGATACAGTCGTTATCTAGAGCAGCGGATCTCCATACCAAATTGCAGCTCAAGTGAAGCTAGTAGACTTTAAAATCTTGATTATCGGGGAAAAGTTTTCCAACTGTTTCCAAATGCTGAATCATTTGGTTTGGCCAAGCTCTTGGACTCGAGTGAGAGTCATATCACAACCAGAGTCATGGGTACCTTTGGGTAAAGTCCAAATTTTTTGTACCCATGGTTATCATTATTATCTTCTCAGATGATGTCCTTACAAAGAGCGATATATATAGCTTCGGTGTCTTGCTTCTTGAAGCGGTAACTGATCATGGCCGTCCTGCTAATGAGGTACTAATTAAAACTGGTATAGATTTTGTACATTGCTTGAAAATCTTGGTTATGAGTATGTTGGTTTCTAGAATATCATGAATCGGTCTGTGTATTGGCTGGCAGGTGAATCTTGTTGAATGGCTAAAGATGATGGTTGGAACAAGAAGAGCTGAAGAAGTTGTGGATCCAAGACTTGAACCTAGACCTAGTAAAAGTGCTCTGAAACGCGCACTTTTGGTTTCCCTTAGATGTGTCGATCCTGAAGCAGAGAAACGTCCAAGAATGAGTCAGGTTGCACGGATCCTTGAATCCGATGAACACCCTTTTCACAAGGTACATATGATGGTCCAAAGCTGTAACAATTGTTATAAATTCTGTATTCATTCAAACAAAATCTTCATGTTATGGCAGGAGAGGAGAAACAGAAGAAACAGAACAGCGAGCATGGAGATTGTTGAGACCAAAGACGAATCTCTTGGTCCTAGTAGTTCAGAGACTCAGAGAAGACTTGTGAATAAGAAATAGAATGAGACAGCAGCTTCTTCAAGTCTTGAGATGTTCTCTTTCTACTTAGCAACTAATTGATTGATGATCACACACGTTTGGTTTGCTCTGTCTCTCCCAGATGATCAAAAGAGCATGTGGGAGTGATGACTGTTGCAACCTTCGGAGGCATTTATTTAGGACTATAGTATTTACTCCTATTATTTTGGAGTTAATTATTCCTGTCTTGTCGGTAGGGAACATTTGTCAGTCAAAAACATGTGTTTAAGATTTGGGAATTTTGCACCCACGTCCACTTTCTCCAAAAGTATTAACACTCACACCCACTTTCTACTACTCATATACTTTTCTCAAGTTTAATTACATATTACCCCTCACTCCTTATAACCCCTTCTATTTTTTCTCTCTTTCTATCTCTCTCTATCTCTCTCTCTCAATTATTCAACCAAACAATACATCTTCTTCTTCATTGTTTTGCTTTTGCTCATCCATTGAAAGAGAAAAACTTATTTATGTTTCTCTCTCTTTCTCTCTCACATTCCTTTTCTAAAGTTTTTAAAAACCATTCCAATAATGGTGGAAATCTAGAGAAGGTGAAATTTTTAGATCTTTTTCCTTATCACTTTAGATTATATGAAATTCGATCTGGATTATCCATTTGGATAAGTTTGACAAATAATGTATCCACAAATTGTTATCCATGTGGACAAATATCGTATCCATTTGTCGTTGAACATATGTTCAATGATAAGTGGATAGTCAATTGCAGTATTGTTAATAGATAGTTACTTGTGTTTCTTCATACAAAATAGAAGTAATACACATCAATTCAGGTGACTATGACAACGTATCCATATCGAAACATATGGGGTTATAGTGCAATTTGTGGATACGATATTTGTCCACATGGATAACTATTTGTGGATACAATATTGTGGATACATTATTTGTAAAAAATATAGCAATATGTATCTTAAAATGTAAAAAATATATAATCATAACATATTGTATATATAATCATAACATTTGTTTATGTATATATAATCATAACATATTGTATATATAATCATAACATATTGTAAAGGGTTAATAACAAAAAAAAGAAAAATAGAGAAAATGAGGAGAGAAAGAAGAAAGGGACAAAATTGTCCAACTAACAATGACACCTAAGCTAAAAACTTAACAAAGTATACCAAATTTGTAAAGTAGGTGTGGGTGCAACAAGTTAAACCCAAAGTAGATGTGACTGCAATTAACCCTTAAGATTTCTATGGCGTCAGGAAGAGAGAGACGTCTCTTAAAATCTATGTATGCATCACCCTGCTTTTATTTTTAATCACGGGATTATACAAAGAGACCGTTGATCTCATCCAAGATAAACCTTATATATATATATATTTATATGAATTGTTAGGGTCAAACACTATATATATATACATTATATATGTTTTGACGAGAAAGCACCAAATTTACTTAGAGCATCTCCACTAGAGAACTTGCATTAGGTTGCTCATAATTAAATTAAACATATAATTAATATTAAACTAATGTAAGCAACCTATTAACAAATTTACATAAAATATCCTTCCACTAGCAAGATTGCTTAAACTACAAAATCAAAAGTTAAATGTTGTGTAATGATCAAAGAAGCTATTGTTTTTGGCAGAATCTGAATCAAAAACAAGCAAAACAGACATTAATAGACCATATATTGAAGAATCAAGAGATGCAGGAAAATAAGAATAAGAATGAATGAGAAAGAAGATGTGGAGCTGAAGAATCCATACTCCACATTCTCAGGCTATGCACCAGCTGCAAAGCTTCCCTCAAAGTCTAAATCAAAACAGAAATTACAGTTTTCAAAACCAAAACCTGGAGGAACAAAAAACAGAACCTGCAGTTTAAAACAGTGTTACCTTATAGTCCACATTATCAGCGATGTCTTCTTTAAGAAGCACATATAGAAGCGAGAAATGTCTATCCAGTGATGCAATCGTGTACATTTGTGTGACCTGAGAGATATAACAGACACAAGAAACCGATAAATCCAATCAGAGGACAGGTCATTCACTCAAATCAACCTAAAGAAATCTTTTACCTTTTGGTGCTTCTCCCCAGTACCTTCTTGAACACAATTGATGAACTCAGGATCCCGTTTCAGAGCAACATGGCATATTTGACGGACCTTGACACCAAAAAACACAGTTCAAGATTCCAACCCAAATTTTGAGAGAATAGTGTTTAAAATTGGAACCTGATGATGTCAAACAAAGCAGCAGACACAATCTCCTTCGTTTGTTGTAGCTTCGTAATAATACAGGTTTTTGCGACCTATAAACCACACAGACCATAGACCAAAATCAACACTTGGATGGAGACATTAGCAAAAGCAAACTTCACCATGTCAAAAATCTCAATGAGATTAAACACCTTTTTATCACTACTCAATTGTCACAGAACATCATAACAAATTACCTTTGAATTCAATAGACAGACACACACACACACACATATACCAAAATCAAAACTTAAGAAATTGACATGAGCAGAACCAAATCAGAAAATAAAGAAAAAAAGATAAATACCAGAGAGAGTAGAATGAAGCCAAGGAGAGAAATTAGTAGTGTTGTGATTTCCAATCCACCACCATTTTGATGAGTCCATCACTCTTTCTCCTCCACTTAAATTACAAAGAAAGGATCTTCAGTTAATTTTAGATAAAAATTAAACCAAAGACTCTCACTCTTCGAATCATCATCATCATCATCTATATGCAAAATAAAGGATCCCAACTGCAAAATGCTTTTATGATGCTGAAGCATACGAATAATTACCATGTGATGCAAGATTCCACACTTGTTATATAACAAAGTGCAAAAGTATTTGTGTAAAGCAATCAAACTTATATAACAGAAGCCAAGTTGACAAAAAGAAAATGAAAAAGATGGGAATCAATTCCATAAATCTTGGATAGTAAAACAGCTGAAGGTACCACTAAAGAAATACAAATGATAACTGAAGAATCTGTCACATATCTTAAAGAACACATGCAAATTCATATAATGCAACGCTCTCATGTCTAGCAATTTAACACTTTTGGTGCTGAGAAAGTGAGAATCATATCTAATAAACTTCATAATACATTTTCTCATAAACTTCCCCTTACTACATCGAACACCAACCTAGCCCAACGTAATCCTATCATACCAACGGAGAACAGTCAATGCCAATTTCAATTGAGTTCTGAAAAAAAACTTCACATAGGATCCCTAGAATTGAATGGTACAAGTTAAGACTTAAAGAAAGCAATCAAACATCAAGCAAGCAAAATTCACCAGAAGAATTAATTAGCCATTGAGTCGCCGTTCTGTGTCGAGAGAGAAGAGAGAGAGAGAAAATCGGCGAAGAAAGAAAGGAAAAATGAAAAAAAAATATATATATATATATATATATATATGTCTTAAATTTTTTCATTAGCCAATTTCAATTAGCCACGTCGCGGTTCTCTTGCGTTGCTGAAAGTGCTTCCTAAAGAATTGATTCTCAGTTTATTGGACCTGAAATGGATTGTTTATTCAAAATTTGGGGCCCAAGATCATGAGAGTACCTCCCAATGAAGGTAGTCTTAGCACCTATATAAATATATTTTTTTCGTTACTAAGTTGAAATGTCAAATTTTGTACTAGAGTCCTCCAAAACAAAAAAACCTGTGTTGTGTTTCCAATTTTTTAATTTCAAAATTTTGTATCATGCATACGAACAGATTTAATATAACTTTTTGTACTTTCCCTTCTTTTTCCAGTGTTGTCACTCTCTTGGAAACTTTTTTGTAACAACACTTCTTATTATGATGATTCATGAACTATATATACATCATAACATCAAGAAGATTGTGTACATTCTTATATATATGTCTCTATATCAGTACAAAGAAACTTAGATAGAGAAGAAGGCCCACATTTATCCGGGCCAAATGAGGTAAAACTGAGACAAGGAATAAAAGAAAAAGCCCATGATTACGTAAACAAACAAAAAGAGTTACAATCAAAACAAACCCCACTCTCTCTTTCCGTTTTTTAGTCGTATTATATAAAGAAAGAGAACCAGCTCAGCCACGAGCGAATCGTCACCACCGAACACAAAAAAAAAACATACGCGTTTCTAAAAAAAAAAATTATCTATCTTAAATTATGCACTGTCATCCAGTATCTCACACCACCATAGCAATCAACATTATCCTACGATGGTCTCGGACATGTAATTCCAGCTGTTCTTCCCCAAGGAAGGGTCATTATCGTCACTTTCAACATTCTCCTCAGGCCGGCGTCAATTAATTATAAAAACCAAGCCTATAGAAGACTATATCGTAGTATTGTATCTAAATTAATCTTTATACACTAATCTTATAGATTAAAAAAAACGTAAAACGCGTAGAGGGAGGCAACAATGCTGTCCGTTTTGTCGTCCGTCATAACGAAATAATAATAATAATAATACTAACCTCTCCCACTCATTTAATTGTTTTTTTTCTTCTTCATCTCTCTCTCTCTATCTGTCTTCTCCAAAAAAACTCCGATTTCATCGCTTAGGGTTTTTTTCTTCCCCGATTCTTCAGGTATGTTCTTCATCATCATCATCTTCTTCTTCACTTCACTCTCCTTACTACTCAGTTCAAACTTCAATTTTTTAACCTTAATATCCGTAATCAAACGAACATAACTCTTTCCATTTTTAGATCTGTGAAACTTTCCTAGTTTTGATTTAATTCTTGTCTTCATTGATAGATCTGAGAAGAAGTTCTTGATCGATGAAGAAGATCACGGAGGGACGATTCCGTCTCTCTCTTCTTCTTCCTCTTCTTCTGTTCTCTGCAACTACTTCTTTAATCTCAGCTATCGATTACTCTCCAACAGAGAAGATCTTGTTAAACTGCGGTGGCGCTTCTGATCTCGACGACGCTGATAAACGTACATGGATCCCCGATGTCAAATCAAAATTCTTGTCTTCTCCCTCAGGAGACTCGAAAACATCTCCGGCGTTAACACAAGATCCTTCCGTTCCCGAAGTTCCTTACATGACGGCTAGAGTTTTCCGATCTCCTTTCACTTACACTTTCCCCGTCGCGTCAGGTCGCAAGTTCGTTCGTCTTTACTTCTACCCTAACTCTTACGATGGTCTCAACGCTACAAACTCGCTCTTCTCCGTCTCCTCTGGTCCTTACACTCTTCTCAAGAACTTCAGCGCTGCTCAGACCGCTGAGGCGTTGACTTACGCTTTCATCGTCAAGGAGTTTGTTGTCAATGTTGAAGGTGGAACGTTGAACATGACGTTCACGCCGGAGACGAGTCCGGCTAATGCTTATGCGTTTGTTAATGGGATTGAGGTTACTTCGATGCCTGATATTTATAGTAGTACTGATGGGACTTTGTCCATGGTTGGATCGTCTGGTGCTGTTACTATTGATAACAGTACTGCTCTTGAGAACGTTTATAGGCTTAACGTTGGAGGGAATGATATCTCTCCTTCTGCTGATACGGGTTTGTTTAGGTCTTGGTATGATGATCAGCCTTATATCTTTGGTGCTGGCCTTGGGATTCCTGAGACTGCTGATCCCAACATGACCATTAAGTACCCTACGGGTACTCCTACTTATGTTGCTCCTGTGGATGTTTATTCAACGGCTAGGTCTATGGGTCCGACTGCTCAGATCAATCAAAACTACAATCTGACTTGGATTTTCAGTATTGACTCTGGGTTTAGTTACCTAGTCAGGCTCCATTTCTGTGAGGTTTCTCCCAACATCACTAAGATCAACCAACGTGTGTTTATAATCTACCTCAACAATCAAACAGCTGAGCCTGAAGCTGATGTGGCTGGCTGGACGTCTGGTAACGGGATTGCGTATCACAAGGATTACGTGGTGAACACACCTGATGGGAAGGGACAGCAAGATCTGTGGCTTGCTCTTCATCCAAACACGATTAACAAGCCTGAGTATTATGATGCTATTCTTAATGGACTTGAGATATTCAAGATGAATACCTCTGATGGTAATCTTGCAGGTCCTAATCCTATACCTGGTCCACAGGTGACTGCTGATCCATCTAAAGTCCTACCCGCGCGTTCTAGGAAATCAAAGAGTCATACGGCTGTTGTTGCTGGTGCAGCCAGTGGTGCGCTTGTTCTGGCACTTATCATTGGTTTCTGTGTGTTTGGTGCTTACCGCAGACGTAAGCGTGGTGATTACCAGCCTGCAAGTGATGCAACATCAGGGTGGCTTCCACTGTCTCTCTATGGGAACTCACATTCTGCTGGCTCGGGGAAGACGAACACAACAGGAAGTTATGCATCATCCCTTCCGTCGAATCTATGCCGTCACTTCTCGTTTGCTGAGATCAAATCAGCTACTAAGAACTTTGATGAGTCCAGGGTGCTTGGTGTTGGAGGTTTTGGAAAGGTTTACAGAGGAGAAATTGATGGTGGAACTACAAAGGTAGCTATCAAGCGAGGCAACCCGATGTCTGAGCAAGGTGTACACGAGTTCCAGACTGAGATTGAAATGCTTTCGAAGCTTAGGCACCGTCACCTTGTGTCCTTGATTGGATACTGTGAAGAGAACTGCGAAATGATTCTGGTGTATGATTACATGGCTCATGGGACAATGAGAGAGCATCTCTACAAAACTCAGAATTCTCCTCTTCCGTGGAAGCAACGTCTTGAGATATGCATCGGAGCAGCAAGAGGTTTACATTATCTACACACTGGTGCAAAACACACAATCATCCACAGAGATGTGAAGACAACAAACATTCTATTGGATGAGAAATGGGTGGCCAAGGTCTCTGACTTTGGTCTATCGAAGACTGGTCCTACACTAGACCACACACACGTGAGCACAGTCGTGAAAGGAAGTTTCGGTTATCTTGACCCAGAGTATTTCAGACGGCAGCAACTGACTGAGAAATCCGATGTCTACTCCTTTGGCGTCGTTCTCTTCGAAGCCCTATGCGCGCGTCCAGCCTTGAACCCGACACTGGCAAAGGAACAAGTGAGCTTAGCTGAGTGGGCACCATACTGTTACAAGAAAGGCATGCTTGACCAGATCGTTGATCCATATCTCAAGGGCAAGATCACACCGGAGTGCTTCAAAAAGTTTGCTGAAACCGCGATGAAGTGTGTACTAGACCAGGGCATTGAGAGACCATCGATGGGAGATGTTCTGTGGAACTTAGAATTTGCGTTGCAACTTCAAGAAAGCGCAGAGGAGAGCGGGAAAGGAATATGCAGTGACATGGACATGGATGAGATTAAGTACGATGATGGCAACTGTAAAGGGAAGAACGACAAGAGTTCTGATGTGTATGAAGGGAATGTAACGGACTCGAGGAGCAGTGGAATAGACATGAGCATCGGTGGTCGGAGTTTGGCCAGCGAAGATTCAGATGGACTCACTCCAAGTGCTGTGTTTTCTCAGATCATGAATCCTAAGGGACGTTAGAGAGTCTTTAAAACACGGTACACACTACCTACCTTTCTAAACTGGCTCCATCCAAAATGGAGGCGGGTTCGTTTCTCTTTTATATTTTTTTTCTTTAACTATTTATTATAATTCTCTTTTCTGTTATTTATTTAGAATTTTGGATTTTGTGTATTTGATGATACTACCATGATGGAGAGTGTAAAAAATAATGTATTTCTTCTTTTTTTCTTCTTTCTACAAAACATTAAACATGAATCTGATCAGTGTACTATTTGGTTTGTTGTCTATAACGCTTTTGGTAATGGATGCTTCGTTACTAACCATTACAAGTTACAACTCTTGTGATGTGAACAAACCAGACATGAGACGAACCACTTATGAGAACCGAGAGTGAAAGTGTGAAACCAAATGGATGTAAAATAAATTGCGATACAAAATGTAACATAATGCATCAACCACCACTTCTCTGTTTTATATGGATTTTATACATTATTTCTGTTGATCCAATACAAGCAACACTTTCAAAGAAACAATTACTAGAATAACTCCTTTTTTATATTTGTTTTTCTCTTTGTTGCATAAAAAAATTAAAAAGAGTGAAACAAGATTATTTTTCCAAGCAGCTCTCTCGTTTTAAAATTAAAACAAACAAGTAAAAAAAGAGTCAAAGAGGAGAGAAGAGGTCAGGAGGAGAGTCGAAAGCATTATCGAAGATGAGAGAATGATGAGATTCATCATCAATGTTGAGTAGCCAGTTTGTATCCTTCACATCTTTAACATTCAAGAGTGCATCGTAACGAGCACTGTCGTTCTTATTCTCTGTGTTAATTCCTTCTTTGGTTAAGCTTCTTCCATCTTCCTCTTCATGGTTGCTGCTGCTGCAGCTTCCTTCAGTACTACTACCACACTGCTTTCTTAAACCCGAAGAAGAAGTTCTGATGCTGTGTGGGTACAACATTGTGCTTGAATACGCATTTTTTCCAACTTTACCATTTCGTGTCACATCCTGCATTTGAAGTGACACTATTACTATCTAGAAACGTTTTAAGTGACAAATGTATTCGGCTCTAATAAACAATGACAAGAGAACGTTACCAAGTGATTGATAGCCATTTGAACCGAAGCTCTTGACAATCTCCTTCCTGACCTAGTTGAATCTGCAACAGTTGCAGATGGCTTTACAGACTTGGGCGTTGTTGTTGTATGCGTGACGCCTGAAAAAGTCGGAATCCGAGAAGGAGAAGCAGAGCGTCCTTTAGGCCTTGTTCTTGTAACATCCGGGGAAGTGTTCCGTTTTGGCGAACTAATTACATTCCCCACTGGTCTACCAAACGCTAGAGTGACTGTTTCTTTTTGTCTTGGTGGTGTCTGAGGTGTTGTTGAAACTGGGATGCATTTATCACGACGTACACATCCACGTGATGACACAGAAGCAGAACGCACATTGGTCTTACTTGAAGGTGGAGCTGAATTTGCTGCAAGATCAGGCTTTGACCTTGGAGTCAACGATCTTGATCTTTGAGCGTCTCCAGTTTTTTTAAAGGAAGGAGTGGTTGAAGTAGTTGTACTTATTCTTGAAGGAGTTGAAGAAGGTGAAGGTGTTTTGCGTGATATGGGGGTTAAAGATCGAGAGACAGTTCTCTTCGGAGAAGAAACTGAAGCTGAAGCTGAAGTTGTTGCTGTCGTCTTCCTGGGGACCGAAGAGGATCTGAGCGTGGGAATGTTGGAGGGACGAATAGTTGAACCGCTTCTCGTTGGTCTTGAAGATGGGTCGCTCTCGTTCTGTGGGAATGCGATTAGTTAAAAATCTTATATGAACCTCTTTAAATATATGATAATTTGGTAAATAGCTCGCTAATTTAATTTGGTGCATCATTACCCTTAAGACAGCCCTTGTAGTAGAAATGGACTGAGGCTTCAAAGTTGTGTTTCTAGCTTCTAGAACCAATCGAGAGAGAGTTCCCAATGGAACTTCGAAAATGTTATAAAGCCTAAAAGCAACAATAGTAATTGTTGACAATGGACTAAAAGCAACAATATAAATTCAACGAGGGATTATTACACAAAAGTAACTTACGAGTCATTTTCATGTTTCTTCACATCATGAGCTTCAGGCTTAGCAAGTTTAGCTTGTTCTTTTCCTAGTTTAAGCAAAACTGCATGCCACATATATAGAACACCGCATAAATATGGAAACAATAGTAATTGATTGAAAGCTGAATATTGAATACATAGAAGGTCGTTTGTTATTGGTGAATCATCGATTAAACATATATCATCCTCCGGTCTCAATAACTAATTCACATAAACCTAGTAAATTGTGGAAAATCGAATGAGATTACTACATAATTGTTTTTCTTGGAATGTTAAAGCGTGACAGCAATCAAAATACAACAAGAAGAACGAATTCAATGTGTGCTTGTGCGTTGTAGAAAAGAAAAAGACAAGTCAATGGAGTAATGAATTAATGATAGATGATCATACCATCCAAAGAGGCCTCACGGTTGACTGAGAAGAGATCCAAATTCTCGTCGGCCGGGTGATTGCTTTTTCCGGTGAGAGACTTTTTCAGACTCCGATCGCTCATCGACGGTTTAAAACACACGGCAAAGAACAGAGGAAAGAAAACAGAATTCAGATACAAACAAAGAGAGAAAGAGATAGAGAATGTTTCAAAATATTGGTTTTGAATAATTAAAAAAAGAGTTGACAAAGAGTGAAAGAGATGTAAGAAAGTGGTGGGATACGGTAGGTTGGGTGGGGGGTAGTTTGTGTTTTAGTTTATAAAGGGAGTCAGCTTCAAGAGGCATTTTTCATTCCGTGTGGTTTTAGTTTTCAGGTCGTTTTCTTGAAATTTACTTTAAACTGAAACCCAATGTGAACAAGAAAACTCAACTAAAGCCTGATCGTCTTATGACGTGGAAACAGACGTGTCACGATATGATGCACGGAAATAAGTTAGTTATCTAACTGTTACACTTGTTTTAATAATCATCTTTTCTTTGTTCGGTTTGCTTTGATTTGGTCCATGCAAAATATTAATTCACAACAATGGGTGCAAGCCCTGGCTCTGCTCGTCGGTCTCATAGACTCATTGAATCCAAAGAGAGGTTTTGAGAATGAGATGCTCAACGAGATGAATGGTGTGGTTAGAGCTTCACATTCATGCCACTACTGATTAAACCGGATCGGTATCATTATTGTAGAGCTGATTGAATTGGATTTCAAAAACCAACCCGAAAGTAACCATGGTTAACTGATCCTGTTGAATTCGGTTCGGTTTATACTTCCACCCGAACAAAACCGGTTTCTTCAATTAAAACCCCTAATATTCTCAATAGTCGCCATTGTTCCCTCTAATCATCTCGTCGTCGTATGTCTCACAGATTCAGTCAGTGTTACTCTGATTCCAAGAGAGCTAGCCTTATGAGTTTCAACTGTTAGGATTGCGATTGCGTTTGTGTTTGTAATACGATAGCATTGGGAACGAACCTGGAAAGGCAGAGCAATTAATGGAACAAGGGTTTGTTTCTTTACTCTGCTTCATCCATCCTTTATGAACTGTTTGTTCTTTAGTAATGTAAGCTCCAAACCCTAACTCTTAAATCTTCTCTTCTTTGATAGTGGTGAAAGTTCGAAAAGGTTAGGTTTTGTGAGTCAGGACAGGATCAATGAGTTGCCTGATGCTTTGCTTCTCAAGATAGTCTCTTCGCTTCCAACAAAAACTGTGATAGCCACAAGTGTTTTGTCTAAACGATGGCGTTCTCTTTGGAAGTTGGTACCAAGGCTCGAGTTTGTTGTATCATATGGAAATGGAAACATATACAAATTTGCTGAAAATGTTACAAAGTCTTTGCTTTCACATGAACTTCCGATTCTAGAGAGTTTGCATCTCAAAGTTGGAGATCAGTTTGATGGTGTTTATATCGGAGTATGGGCTACGATTGCATTTGCACGCCATGTCCGTGAGTTCGTACTCGATCACCATGGCCAGAGAGTCAGACTTCCAAGTAGCTTGTTTTGCTTTGATACACTTGAGACCTTGAAACTCATGAATTACGTTCTTCTTGATGTTCCTTCTCCGGTTTCTATGAAGTCCCTTAAAACTCTTCACCTTCGATCTGTGGTCTACAAAGGCGATGAATCTGTTCGTAACCTTTTCTCTAGCTGCCCTAATCTTGAACATTTGGTCGTCCATCGAGATTACTCTAATGATTCTGTAGAGCGTTTCACCATTGATGCACCATCTTTGAAGACCCTATCGCTTTACGATTCCTATAGGGCGGGAAAGAACATGGGATATGTGATAAAGGCTCCTTCTTTGAGATACTTGGAAATTGAAGATTCAAAAGGTTATGAGTATTTCCTGATTGAGAATGCATCCGAGCTAGTTGAAGCCAGTATTAGAAACGTTTCTGACATAGTCAATGAGGAGATTTTGGGATCTGTCAAGTCAGTCAAACGTCTTTCCTTGGACTTGTCACCTCTGAAGGTAACTTTGCGGGTTTTTTTTTCTTCTTTTTAATCGCTGTTGATGTTTATTTGTTTGTTTCTGTAGATACTAACAATTGTCTCATGAGTAGATTGCATGCCCTACTGAAGTTATGTACTATCAGCTGGTATATCTAGAGATGTATACACAGAAATTGGAGTGGTGGAATCTACTTACACTCATGCTTGATAGCTCTCCTAAACTACAAGTCCTCAAGCTCGTTGATGTAAGAAATTTCATTATCAGTTAGCTAGCTATTGTTGATGGTCTCTTGTTTGGGTTAATTTTGAAGTCACTGATAATAATGCACTTTGTATCTCCCTTTTTGGTAGCATTGTACTCGTCAGCATAATGTAGAATTTGACAAACAATATTCGGACCAAGGGAAATGGAATCAACCAAAGTATGTCCCTGAATGTTTGCTGTCCCATCTCGAGACATTTGTGTGGAGAAATTGCAATTGGGGAAGAGAAGAAGAGAAAGAAGTGGCTACTTACATTCTAAGGAACGGAAGACAGCTGAAGAAGGCAACTTTCTCCACGGATCCCATTGAATCGAAAAGGCTCTGTAAGTTGGCAAGAAGACGAAGGATGCGCAACGAATTGGATGGTGTGGTCAGGGCTTCCAGTTCATGTCACCTTGTTTTTGAATTCGAATGATCACTTAAGACTCATTCTCGTCACTTGAGCTTTTACTACATCTTGGTTTAATTTGCTTAAGAGGGATTTTATTATCAAATTAGTTTTGTTTTGTCAGATGCCAAAGAAAAACATATGAGTAATATATTTTAGGTTAACTGTTTACTTTGATTTACTTTGGTTCAATACTTGGGATGGTGTCTTCATCTTAAGATTCAAGCAACAAGAGCCATTGGATAAATCAGTTCCTTTTATTTATATGGCATCCACCTAAAATGACACCACTTGCTCGTTGCTACTTTTCTACAATATAACATGTAATTTACAGGCTTTATAGCAAGAAACGTATTCCATTACTACAACAGTATGTTAAAAGACATACATGGGGTCATGTGTATATTAAATCCAAATCCAGCTCCAAGGTAACAAATAACAAAATGTTAATACACAAGTAGCAATTTCCATTGGAGATTTTGTTCAAAGAATGTTCAGTTGAAGATCAGGGTAGCCTACTCGGGCCTTGTGACTCTCAAACAGATCCCTAAGCGCTTCCACATACTGGCCATGAAACTTAGCAATCTGAGGAGATGCACAATAACACTATAAGTTGATGAATGCTAAACTTATAAGTGCATTCTACACAGTAACGGGCTAGTACCAGAGTCGACAATTACATCATTCTAAGAAGCTGCAAAAACAATATACAAGATGATGACTAACCTCTTCATCAGTTGGCTGTAGAGTTTTTGTAACTTCTATCGGTTTACCAACTATCACATGCATAGGCTGTCGATAAGGTAATGGGGATCTACAAAACAGAATGGGAATTGTTTACCTCTTTCAAGATCTTTATAGGAAAGTTATACGTATAAGGAACTAACCCAAAAAGGTTTACGCTTACCCAAAAACTCCCCCAAAGCAGATCGGAGTAAACCTAATTGCTCTAGATAGTTTAAGATAGAGATCCCAATCAGGCTTCCACCATCTGTACACGTGTGACTGTGGAAGAAACAAATACATGAAACATAATGTAAAGTACTAGAAACGTTAAACTAATTAGTTTGAGAGTTTCAGGTACATGAAGATAGATAACTAGATAGAGCATAACACCTTGTGAAGAAAACACTTTTTCCCTACCTGACCAAAGCAGAAAACTGGAACTAGAGGTGTCCCCTGTTCCATGGCTATGCGCACAAATCCTCTTCTCGATGAAAGGAAGACGTTCTGCAATGTTGAGATACAGCTCAATAAGCAAATCAACAGAATGTTTCAGGAGACACACCCTTTCCTCTACGGTTTATAAACTCTATTATATATATATCAGAGATCAGCAATCTGAATAGTTATCTAAGAAATCCAAATTTCTTAAGAAGAAGATGATTTTATCAAAGCAAAAGTGAATGCTACTAAGTGAGCTAGAATAAAGCTACCTCAACATCATGTTGCATATGAAAAGTCTCCTGCACACCACCAGGTACAAGAACACAACTGTAGCCAGAATCCAAAAGGGAAGTAAAATTCTTTCTAGAAGCAGGGGTGAGCCCTAACCATGTCCATATGTGCCTTAGAAAGGGAGTGTAGAAGATCTAAAAACAAAATTTGAAAAACAATTAGTTTTAAGTGACAAGCCTAAGAATACACAAACACAAGTAGACATAAGCAGCATGAACTCACAGCAGAACTAGCAAGAACTTTGATCTTAGTAAGAGGCATAAACCCTGTGAGATCACAAAGCGCAACAACTCCAATCGGTAACACCGAATGTGGTTCATAACCAAAGACTGCATCATAGTTCAACAACAAGTCAGCGATATCACAAACCCATCTTAAAGTTCGATACTTTATGGAGTAAGAAGAAGATTGTGACAAACCATATGCACGATTAGGTTGGAAAGCTTCGTAATCCTCAACGTACATAGAGACGGGGAAATAATTGCATGCGTGCTTGCATATGTACCTGGTCAAACCAGAAGATGATGACTTCGATAATAACAAGAACGATCGGAGATTGAATCATAAGATATAAGGAATAGAGAAGAAGAAGAAGTACCTAGCGAGCTTACGGCCGTATTTGCTACGATGATCGATCGGGATGAAGATAAACAGAGACAGCAAGCTTAAGACCCTGAAAACAGAGGATTTTCAAAAGAGTTCAATTTGAGACCTGTGAAAGCAGTGATAGAGAGATGGAGAGAGAGAGAAGGGTATATACAGGAGAGAGAGATAAGGAGGGAGGAAAATGAGAGAAAAGAGAACAAGAACGATGTTGAAGTGAATGGCGCCAAGCCAGATAGCCATGGCGATGGTGGAGTGGAATTGGTCTGAAGATTTGTCAGCTCGGAACTCTCTGGAACCACCCATATCTCCAGTTCCGGCGGATTCTTTGGTTTGTCCGCTTCACAGATGAACACGACGATGAATCGAAGATTCTACTCAGATCTATCTAATCTTCTCTGACTTGGGGGAGCCCAAATGACCAAATCTTTTAACCACTCAGCTATTTAAAACAACACATTTTTAAAGAGCCCGACAAGATTCATCCTTTCTCGATTGATCCGTAATAATTTGCCTAGTTGGAGTTTTCAAAGTTTAAGACTTTAAGGCTGCATTGTAGGTCATCGTAAGTACTTCTTAGTAATTATTTTGGGCCAAATGACATTTATTTGATTAAGTATGCTCTAACAGCTTTTGCATACCAATAGATATCTTAGTTGAGCCTAGTGCTTTGCCTTACAATGGTTCAACTGGTAACACATGAGATTGTGTGTGATCATTCCCGGAAAGAGCCTTTGCTCAAAGCCTCAAACAAAGCACACAAACCCTCTTTTTCACCTGATACTTTCTTCAAGCGCCAAGGATTCTACTGATATTGTGACTCCAGTGAAAGTAAGCATTGAGCAACATCTTTTCCATAACAAGTTGGATCTCTTTAGTAACTCATTGTTAAGGAGGGTCAAACTAAGGCAAACAGAAGTGACACTTACCATCAGCTCCAGACATATTAATCGCAGGGTGATCAGTGATCGCATATACAACTCTTTGATTGCCTGTTGATCCATATCCCATGTGGTCTAAACCAAGATGCATCCATTTACATTGGGAAATTGAGATGAGCATTAAATTGCAGGCAACTTCCACATTAGTTTACTCTACTTAGCTGCAGCATTTACTCAATGGAACATGGCATATTGTTGAGAAAATAATAAGCTAAGAGGCAATAAATAGTGTACAGAAGCGAGCTCCATTGAAAATGAAGAATTATATTCAAAGTATTTGGAGGACAACAATCACAGTATGAGTTGCAGAATCACACACAAAGGTCTCTTTTAAAGAAAGCCATCTCTTTTATCTTGTTCTTGAGCTTCCTTATTAGCAGCTTCAACGGATTTAAACCACAGATATACCTGACACGCAAAAAAACCAACTCTATTTCAGCTGACGAAACAACACAAGGTTCAAATTATGGACACAAGAAAGGAGAGAGACAAGGAACTCACAGAAGTGGGGATTCCAGTAAGAGCAAAGAATCCAAGCACAGGAGTATAAAGGATACTGTCAGAATCCAAGACCCCGAAAACTGGATTCTTGCTTGAGTACTCGAAAACAGAACCAATCTACAGTGACCAAAAAGATGCATAAAGATAACATCTTTGACATTGAATCGGCAATTAAAAGACAAAATGGCAGTGAAAAAAAAAAAAGAGAAGAAGCATACAGCAGCAATGGCAGTAATCGCGGAGGCTAGCAGATAAACATAGAAGGGAACCTCAAAGCTCTCTTGGGACGTAGAAGAACTACCTTCATTTCTAGCCCAAGGAGGTGGCTCATCCGAGTCAGGATTCGCCCAAGACGGTTCATTTTCTTTAGATTTTTTAGATCCTTTCGTCGCCGCCGTCACGACCAATCTCCTCACTGAACTAAGTTCGTAATGCAACGAGTGACCAATTACGCTCCTCTTCGCGGCCAGATGATGGCGTGGAAATGGTGATTTGGTGGGTGAAAGGTTGCAACACTCATCACCATGGTTCAGACCCAAAGTGGTCGGAAGAGATGTTAGAGACGCGGCCATGTATGTATGCCCTTAAAGGAGTCCAACGAGAAGAAAAAAGCACTCGACTTTGTTCTAAAACAGAGAGTCTGAAGCGGTGAATCGTATTTTCAGCCACACGTTACAATTCTTGAATATAAATATCTAATCTATCATCATCCTTACGTGGATGAAGGACACGTGGTGCAAACAACATTTTGGTCACGGTTTGGGGTTATTTTAGCACTAGAGTCAGGAGGATTTCACCAAAATTTAAACTAAACTCTGGGACTCAGTCTTGGTAAGAAAACAGAATGAATCAAAATGGATTCTTGACTCAAGACTAGTATAAAAGTTTTATGTCTTTAGTTCCAAAGCCATTGTATTAGTATTGACTGATCACCTTGAATGGCACAGCAAAGTGAGGTTCAGAGATATCAATACCAACCTCCAAACACAACAACTTATATAATCAGAAACAATGTTACTACTTACTATATAAGGCGGGGGCTTGTACATATGAATATGAGGCCAATAACAAGAAAAGAAAAGTGCTAGGATTTTGAATCTAAGGAGCATCAACTAAACCTTCCATAACCACGAGTTTGTCCAAGAGCTCAAGTTTCTCATCTTCAAGTGCTTGAACCTCATCCTCAGCTTCCTTTAATTCTCTCTCCAATGCGAAACTATCTTCCTCCAGCAGCAAATACTTGCGTCTCAGTGCTCTGTACTCGTTTCCTGGAGATGAATCTGAATTAGGAGACATCTCTAGTTGATTTGAAATTGCATAAACCTGTTCAGATTTGTTCTTCGTGAAAGCTCTTTTCACGCTTCGTGGTGGTGGTAATTGGGTCAAGGCTTGTTTTGGAGTAGGAATCTTCTTTCTCTTTGGTTCAAGAAAAGGTGGAACCTTCGAATTTTCCATCTCTGCACAAAATCATCCAATTTTGAGCTTTTTTTTAGTTTCGTACAAGATTAAAAACCCGAAACAGCATTAACGAAACCACAGAATATGATGATCTCCCTTCAAAAGAAGAGAATCAAGTATAAAAAATCGAGATCTCACTTTGAGACTTACCAGCGATTTGTCTAGGGCTTCCACAGGACCTTCTCCGACGAAGAGAGAGAATTGGGAAAGTAGATTAATGGAAGTTGCGGGATGAAGAAGACGATGAGTCGTCGGTTTGGGTTTTATGTTATTATTGAACCGGCATCGACTTCAAACCGTACAAACCCGTTAAAACCCCGGTTTAATATCCGGTCCGATTTTAAAGATGAGTCAATAGTTAAATGGGCCTTGCGCTTTACTCGGCCCGTTATTTCTACAGTTAGAGGTGCACACTGCACAGACTGAAGTTCACGTGAACTGTAAAACACAGAAGAAGCGGTCAAAAATAGAAATGTCACATTCTCCTTTGATCTCTCTTCTTGACCAAGACCACTTCTCAAAATACTGCATGTATTTGTTAAATCACTTTAATACTTATTTTTCTTTTTGTTCTGTTTCAAAAGAATCAAACACACAAACCATCCAACAACTCGTTTTATTAACCATCAGATTAAACAAGTCTTGTTATTTCTCCTAAGAAATGAAATTAGGACACTAAAGTGTTCTGCACGGAAGAGGAAGACACGCATTATGTTCTATCAACAAGGTTATTATTGATCCCAATTATAAGTAAAATCACTCTAAAAAGAAGATGAGGAGTGTAGTTCTTGTTGCTTTAGCCGCTGCAATAGGGAATATGTTGCAGGGCTGGGACAATGCCACCATTGCAGGTGTCTCTCTTTCTTTCTTTCTCCCAATCTTTGTTTTTTTAACATGGAACTATACGAAAGCAGGTGTGTAATAATGGTTGATGTTGTTTCTATTTTGGTGGCAGGAGCTGTAATTTACATAAAGAAAGAATTTCATTTGGAGAAAGAACCAAAGATAGAAGGACTGATCGTTGCAATGTCTCTCATTGGAGCCACTATGATCACAACTTTCTCTGGTCCTGTCTCTGACAAAGTAGGAAGGCGTTCCATGCTTATACTCTCTTCTCTTCTCTATTTTCTCAGTAGCATCGTTATGTTTTGGTCTCCCAATGTCTATGTCCTCCTTTTCGCAAGGCTTCTTGATGGCTTTGGGATCGGTCTAGCTGTCACTCTTGTCCCAATCTACATCTCTGAGACCGCACCTTCTGAGATCAGAGGGTTACTCAACACTTTCCCACAATTCTGTGGATCTGGTGGGATGTTTTTGTCGTATTGTCTTGTGTTTGGGATGTCCCTTGAAGCATCTCCGAGCTGGAGGCTCATGCTCGGGGTTTTGTCAATTCCGTCCATTGCCTACTTTGTACTTGCGGCTTTCTTCTTACCTGAATCTCCAAGGTGGCTCGTTAGCAAAGGCCGGATGAATGAAGCTAGACAGGTTTTGCAGAGACTCCGTGGCAGAGAAGATGTTTCAGGTTTGTCTTGATGAACACTAAAGACCCTCTAGATTATCGACTTTGAACTTAGACTAATTCGGGGTATGATTCTAGGCGAGCTTGCTCTGCTGGTTGAAGGGCTTGGTGTGGGAAAAGACACGTCGATAGAAGAATATGTTATTGGACCGGACAACCAGGAATGCGAGAGTGGACATGAACTGCCGAGGAAAGATCAGATAAAACTATACGGTCCAGAGGATGGACAGTCATGGATGGCTAAGCCAGTGAAAGGACAGAGTTCTCTCGCATTGGCGTCCCAACACGGCAGCATGTTACAGCGTGGTGGATCCCTCATGGACCCCCTTGTCACTCTCTTTGGTAGCGTTCATGAAAAACTCCCTTCTGAGAACATGAACGCCTCAACGCGCAGCATGGTCTTCCCCAATATGGGAAGTATACTTGGATTGACGGGAAGGCAGGAGTGCCAGTGGGATCCAGAGAGAAACAATGATGATAGCTCTAACCAAGATGAAAACTTGAATAGTCCTCTGCTTTCGCCAACCACTGAGCCGGATGATTGCAACCAGCGGACCATTGGGACCATGCAGAGGCGACAGAGCAGCTTGTTTATGGCAAACGTGGGTGAGACAGCGACAGCTACAAGCATAGGCGGTGGATGGCAATTGGCGTGGAAGTATAATGACAAGGTTGGTGCAGATGGTCAAATAGTCAATGGAGGGCTACAGAGAATGTATATACACGAGGAAACTGCAAACAACAAGAACAACAACAACAACATTCCTTTTTCACGACGTGGATCGCTTCTCTCCTTCCAACCAGAAGCTGATGTTCCTGATCAGGAGAATGGATACGTTCAGGCTGCTGCACTTGTGAGCCAAGCATCGATGATGCCTGGAGGTAAAGGAGAGACTGCAATGTTGCCACAGAAGGTAAAGGATGGTCCAGGCTGGAGAGAGCTGATGGAGCCAGGGGTAAAGAGAGCTTTGATAGTTGGAGTTGGGCTTCAGATACTGCAACAGGTAATGTTTTTTGATACCTTTTTGTCTGTAAAAAATTTAAAACGCAAAACAAATAAGGAAACGAAGCATGTTTGCAGTTTGCAGGAATAAATGGAGTGATGTATTACACACCTCAAATATTAAAAGAAACAGGTGTGTCAAGTCTTTTGACAAACCTTGGCTTAGGTGCAGAGTCTGCATCGCTCCTCATTAGCGCATTGACCACACTCTTGATGCTTCCCTGCATTCTTGTTTCCATGAGGTTAATGGATGTAGCTGGCAGAAGGCGAGTTCTCTCTGCTTTTCCTTCTCATTTTTTCAGCTGAATGGTATAATTTGAAAAAGTAACAATACCAAAAGCGTGATTGCAGGTCTCTGCTGCTTTCCACTATCCCTGTTCTAATACTGTCACTGGTAACACTGGTGATAGGAAGTTTGGTGAAGCTTGGAGGTACAACAAATGCATTGATATCTACAGCAAGCGTTACAGTGTACCTAAGCTGTTTTGTGATGGGTTTTGGAGCAATCCCAAACATCCTATGCTCGGAGATCTTCCCTACCTCTGTGCGCGGTCTCTGCATCACCATCTGTGCCCTCACTTTCTGGATCTGTGACATAATCGTCACTTACACTCTCCCCGTCATGCTCAAATCCCTTGGCCTCGCGGGAGTCTTCGGCATTTATGCAGTTGTCTGTGCTGTCGCTTGGGTTTTTGTGTACCTCAAGGTACCAGAGACAAAGGGGATGCCCCTTGAAGTTATCTCCGAGTTCTTCTCTGTCGGTGCAAAACAGCAAGACGCTGCAGCTTCGTTTCTCTCTGATGGATGAACTTTCTTTTCTCTGTTGCCTTTTTCAACGTTCCTACTGTATTTGATGAACACATTAATAAGAACAGTTCCATACCATTAGCTTGGGCTTCCATATATGCTTCCTCAGTCTGTATAAGTTTCGCTATATTCTTGGTGCTTTACCTGCAAGGCTGCAAATTGCAAGCTTTTTACCTTTGTAACCATGAGATGAGAAGAAGACATTTAGAAGTCTTTAGTTTTTGTACATTGTTAGATATATTACTCAAAGTCACCATGACATTAAAAAAAAACAGAGTTCGATCTCATGTGTAGCAACAAAAAGAGAGATTAGTACATACTAGAGCCATTATAAGATCTCTCGGTTGCATTTAATTAGCTGGAAACACTTTAGTTGCAGCGACTTGAACCATTAACAGAGATATCTTCAAGCTGCCTTCCCCTAGAGGACCGAGCCTTGGGATCTTCTTCTTTCTCTTTAACAAAGGAGAGAAAGGAGTGGATACGTGCGGATGGTGAGATTCTTCTCCTGATAGACCCCTCTGCTTCTTCAGGATATTGTTTTCCGAACTGACGTATCATCAACACTGTATACACTGCAAGAGCAAGCACGCATGCCACTCCACACACCACAAACAATCCCCAAAAGCTCTTAAGCTCCAGCCTATCCACTTCTATCTCTGCGCCTTGCAGAGAGCATGCTTTCCTCAGCAACCATTTGTCCCGAATTCTCTGCATATCTCCATTTTCTGATAGCTGCAAAATTGCCGCAGACACATCCACTGCCAAAGGCGAGTTACGCGGAAATGCCTGAACAGTAGGAAAGACAAAAATACATATCATCATCAGTTCATCACTATCACTTTATCAAATTCAGAAATATATTGCAGGCTACTCTTTGTCATTAAACAAGTAGGGAGATGTTTTATATGCAGTGACAACATACTCAGAACGATACTCACAAATCCCCATCCGTTTTTTGTGAACTCTTTACCAACTATGCCAAACTCACATCTGTTTGAAAGGAAAAGCTCTATGTAAGCACGTTCATCAACAACAGCAGCAACACCACCTTTTCCTGGACCATCTCTCAAGGCTTTATCATATTCCTCTGGAGAGCTAAGAGGGACAAGTCTTGACTCATGTATACTGAGTTCGTGGACCAGATAGTCTCTGACAAAGGAGCCTTTTGGATACCCAATAGGATCATGGTTTGCTTGCAAAGTTTCTATGCCTTTAATTGGCGAAGACAGCTGATGAACTGTGAGGATTGATGTGAGGCTCGCGGTATAACTAGAGTTGATTATGAGAACCACGAATAGCCAAATTATCAGCACTATTCTTCCAAGACTGCTGGTGGTAGTCTCTCCTATATAAATTCAGCAGAGAACATTGGACACCATCTTTGCCAGTTTAAGAATGGAAAACAATTAAACACTTACTATGCGAGAAGAAGAGAGTTGAAAAGCTGAACCTGCAAAACAGCGAAATATTTCAGAGAAAAAAACTGAAAATATTGTAGAGTGTTTGGAATAGAGTTCGTCCAGTTGGAGCTTGTTCTGCTTTCACCAGAAAGTTGTGATAAATTGTCTACAAGGAGGGCCTCGAAACTCGTCATTGTGTTTGTGCTCCAGACACCAAATAACAGCACCGACAATGAGGAAAGACGCAGCTGTAATAAGCCACATCTGGGGTGTGAACGGCCTTAAGAACGCCATAGCACTGGAACCCAACTTCCGAACAGGAGCCACAACCACTAGCCCTGACTCCACATACGGCTGAGTAAAATCTGCCATTTTGGTTCGCTCTGTTATGATGGTAATATCACCAACACCTGCATCGTAGACCTGTGTAAAAAATAGTTTGATCCACAAAACATGTAAAAATACAACCACCAACAGAGGCAGCAACAGAACAGGTTCTACAAAAGTGATTTTGCACTCACCCCAGTCGTTATCAAGCGGACAAGCTCAGAGTTACTTGGATTGTCATGTCCATTCCCAAAAGCTACAAGCTCAAACGGGACTGCATAAGGTAATAAATTGAGAGCAGCAGTGAAGACATCAACACAGAAGCCAGTGATCATCCCGTTGCTTTTAACTGAGACAACCTCTTCGGACCTGTAACGATTTGGAACTCCTATCCTCAAATGCCTACCATTGTTCGAGAACACCCATCCACGGGGAACTTTTGTTGTCTGTCCTGGCCAAACAACACTATGAAGCTTCTGTCCTGAAAAAGATGTGTTCTGCCGCTCGTCAGCCGGCACCACAGACAAGCCTAAATGATTAGACCAGTAACCTATTGTCCTGTACCCAGTGCCAATGACATTAAGCACATCAAATTCTGGGTTTACAAGGTTCCGGTCTCTAGTAAACTTCATCCTACCGGTTAAGCCAATTCTATCAACCTGTAAGATGCTCTCAAGAAACATCTTTCCTCCATCAAAGACTTTCAGAGCATCAAGGTGCAAGTTTCCACCCACAAGCTCAGATAGAATCGGATTCTTCGAAAAGGAAACGTTTCCGCCTTTTTGGAAGAAATCTTCAATGGCTTGAGCAAGGAGCCAGACAGTGTCATAAGCATACAGTCCATAAGTGCTCAGTCCAACACGTGTTAAGTTACGCCACCTTTGAACAAAATTCTGCTTCATGATAGAGTTGGGAGTGTGCGGGCGTAGCGCAATGACCCCTTGAATGTTATTTATGGTGTCCAATGGCAGAGGAGAGTCTGTGTCTATGATTGTAGAAAGCCAGTTGGTAGCAATCCACACATAACCAGTGCTCATCATACCAAGATTCTGAGCTACATTGAACAATTCTAGGCCCCAGATGAAAGAAGCGTGAATGACAATGATCCTTGACTCACTCAAAGCTACCTTAATCAGCAAGTCGGTGATGTTCTCTCTGGTAGGTCCTGGGGGCAAAGCTGCTTTGTATGATATTCTGCAGCGCTTCTCTGCTAACCTGTCTCCCAAGGAAGCTATCCCATTTCGGCCATAATCATCATCGCCGTATATGGCTACCACCTCTCTCCAACCATAGAATTGAACAATGTCTGCTATGGCGGCCATCTGGAAAAGATCATTATGTGCGGTTCTGATGAAGAAAGGGAACTGTAGAGGAGACATAGTAGGGTCTGTGGCAGAGAAGGATAGTATTGGAACTTTTAGCTCTGTTGCAACATGAGCTACTACACGTGCGGTTGTTGATCTCTGAGGGCCAATTATGGCCACTGTCTCAGACTCCATGAAATGTAGAGCTGTTAATATGATACATAAAACCAATCAGTCAGATAGCTGACATGAGGATACTTACATATTGACATATTGTAGTATCAGAAACTAAAGTAGACAGCGGAAGACATAAAAATGAATCAGCGAGCATAAAAAGTTGATTCAAAGGTAAGGAAGAATTGAAGAGAAGACACTTTTTGCATTAAACACGACCAAGAAATAAAAAGGAAATGATTGAACTTTCTACAGAAAAGCACATAATAATGATTCAACAATCACAGAGCAGTGTCACTTACGTTCCATGATGCTCATGAATCCATTGAATTTTGTGTCATGCATGATGATCCGAAGTGTAGTGGTGTTAAGAATGCTGGGGCTAGCATTTACGTCCTCAACAGCAGCATCCATAGCAACTTTGATGACTTTACCGATGAGAGAATTGAATGTGAAAACCGCGCCAATGTTCACAGCTTTGGGTCTAGCAGAGGCAACTTTGGTTAGACCATGTAAAGGAACTGCATAGCAAATGATGAGCATAAGCAAAACCCACTTCATCTTCTCAATTTCCGCAGCTTCCTGTTTCACAAAGTGCAAAAAGATTGGAAGGTCAAGACATGGAGTCACTGAAATTAACCACCATTACGAAGCAAAATATAATCAGAAATGGAATGTTGAGAGAAGAGATATGCTTGACCTGTCACTCTCTCATTATGCGTGAGGGAATGGTGGAGCAAGTAATCGAGTGCCCATTATAGTGGAGATCCACTTTATGTAATGGTGTTCAACAGATTCAACTCTCACTTACTTATATCCTTCATCTTTCCACAACCCACTCTCAATATCATATGATTACTTCCTCGTCAAAGTGAGAAGCTCCTTCAAATACCAAACATACCACTCAGATGTTAGATACATAGAAAAATCTCAGCTTTTGCGAATTAGAGTTAGTGCACAACAAAAAAAAACTTCTCAAGTCAACACCTTTTGCTTTCTAAACCCTAAAAAGCGAGTGTTTTTCAATTGTTTATTGGCTAATTGTAGTAAGATAGATACCAAAGATTCACAAAAAAAAAAATCTAATCTAATTAGAAAGACACAAAAAAATAAAAGTGGGAGAAGCAATGGAAACAGAGACAGAGATGAAAGTGTACCATTAGGTTGTGGGAAATTATTCAAAGTCTGATCATGACTCCACTGCGTTCAGATGCCGACGACGCCAAAAAGAATTTGGGGTTGCTTGAGAATAAAACCCAGACACAACCTTCATCTTTCGCTCAAGCTTTTGTGTACAGTACTGCACTATGTTACTAGGAAGATATTTAAGAGACGAAACGAAACTAATGTAAAAGATTTAACCTTTATGTCCAATCACACAACACTCAGTTAATTCATTCAAGGGCATTAGGATCAAAGATTTAACCTTTATGTCCAATCACACAACGCTCTATAATTGATCATTTGAATAGGTAGATTTCAGATTTTCAGTTTGTAGTGTTGTAGTGTAGTGTTTGAAACTTTACAATTAAAGGTAAAGAAGACTATTAGAGAGTAGAGATAATAGAACACATCATAATCATCCATTAATCGACATGATGATTATTATTTACAAACAGTTTTGAACTTTGATCTCAATTTTTATCAACAAAGAGGTATTATATAGTTACGTACTAGAGCTGGAAACACTTTAGTTGCAGCCACTCGGACCACTGACAGAGATATCTTCAGGCTGCCTCTCCCTAGATGACATAGCCTTGGCGTCTTTTTCTTTCTATCTCACAAAGGAGAGAAAGGCGTGGATGCTTCTTCTAGCGGTCAACCCCTCTCTTCAGGACGTTGACGTATCATCAACACTGTATACACCGCAACAGCAAGAACGCATGTCCCTCCACACATCACAAACAATCCCCAAAAGCTACTAAGCTCCAGCCTATGTACTTTTATCTCTGCCCCTTGCAGAGAGCAAGCTTTCCTCAGCAACCATTTGTCTCTTATTCTCTGCATATCTCCATTTTCTGATAGCTGCAGAATCGCCACAGAGACGTCCACAGCCAAAGGCGAGTTACGCGGAAATGCCTGAACAGTGACAAATATGTATCATCACTATCACGTTATCAAATTCTATATATATATTCTACAGGCTACTGTTTGTCCTTGAGAATTGTTTAAATTCAGTACTCAGAAAGATACTCACAAATCCCCATCCGTGTTGTGTGAACTCTCGACCAACTATGCCGAATTCACATCTGTTTGAGAGGAAAAGCTCTATGTAAGCACGTTCATCGACAATAGCAGCAACACCACCTTTTCCTGGACCACTTCTTAAGGCATTATCATATTCCTCTGGAGACACGAGAGGGACAAGTCTTGATTCATGGATACTGAGTTCGTTAATCAGATAATCTCTGACAAAGGAGCCTTTTGGATACCCAATAGGATCATGGTTTGTTTGCAAAGTTTCTATGCCTTTGATTGGCGAAGACAGCTGATGGACTGTGAGGATTGACGTGAGGCTCGCAGTATAACTTGAGTTGATTATGAGAACCAAGAATAGCCATAGTATCAAAACTATTCTTCCAAGGTTGGTGGTGGTAGTTTCTCCTGCAAAAAGTCAGCAGAGAACATTGGACACCTTGCCAGTTTTTAAAATGGAAAGCAACAGCGAAAAAAAGAAGGGGGCATGAAGGAGCACACTTACTATGCGAAAAGAAAAGAGTTGAAAAGCTGAACCTGCAAGACAGCAAAATATTTCAGAGAAAAGACCTGAAACAATTGTATAGTGTTTGGAATTGAGTACGTCCAGTTCAAGCTTATTCTATTCACCAGAAACTAGTCATGACTTGTCTACGAGGAGGGCCTCGAAACTGGTCATTCTGTTTGTGCTCCAGACACCAAATGACAGCACCGACTATGGGGAAAGACGCAGCTGCAATAAGCCACATCTGAGGTGTGAACGGCCTCAAGAACGCCATAGCACTGGAACCCAACTTCCAAACAGGAGCCACCACCACTAACCCCGACTCCACATACGGCTGAGTAAAATCTGCCATTTTGGTTCTCTCTGTTATAATGGTGATATCACCAACACCTGCATCATAGACCTGTGAAAAAGATGTTTGAGCCACAAAATATGTAATTAAAAAACCATCAAACAGAGCGATCATCAAAACAAGTTTTAAAAGAGTGCTTATGTGCTCACCCCAGCTGATATCAAGCGCACTAGCTCAGAGTTATTTGGATTGTCATGACCACTCCCAAAAGTTACAAGCTCAAACGGGACTGCATAAGGTAATAAGTTGAGAGCAGCAATGAAGACATCAACACAGAAGCCAGAGATCATCCCGTTGGTTTTGACTGAGACAACCTCTTCGAACTTGTAACGTTTTGGAACTCCAATCCTCAAACGCCTTCCATTGTTCGGGAACACCCATCCACGGGGAACTTTTGTTGTCTGTCCCGGCCAGACAACACTATGAAGCTTCAGTCCTGAAAAAGATGTGTTGTCTAGCTCGTCAGCCGGCGTCACAGACAAGCCTATATTATTATACCAGTAACCAATGGTCCTGTAACCAGTGCCAATGACATTAAGCACATCAAATGCTGGATTTACAAGGTTCCTGTCTCTAGTAAACTTCATCCTACCGGTTAAGCCAATTCTATCAACCTGTAAGATGCTCTCAAGAAACATCTTTCCTCCATCAAAGACTTTCAGAGCATCAAGGTGCAATTTTCCACCCACAAGCTCAGATGTAATAGGATTTTTCGAAAAGGAAACGATTCCACCTTTTTGGTAGAAATCATCAATGGCGTGAGCAAGCAGCCATACAGTATCATAAGCATACATTCCATAAGTGTTCAGTCCGAGATGAGTTAAATTATGCCACCTTTGAACGAAGTTCTTCTTCATGATAGAGTTGGGAGTGTGCAGGCGCACGGCAATGACCCCTTGAATGTTATTTATTGTGTCCAATGGCAGAGGAGAGTCTGTATCTATGATTGTAGAGAGCCAGTTGGTAGCAATCCACACGTAACCAGTGCCCATCATACCAAGATTCTGAGCCACATCGAACAACTCTAGGCCCCAGATGAAAGAAGCGTGAACGACAATGACCCGTGACTCACTCAATGCTACCTTAACCAACAAGTCAGTGATGTTCTCTTTGGTAGGTTTGGGGGGCAAAGCTGCTCTGTATGAGATTCTGCAGCGCTTCTTCGCCAATTTCTCGCCCAAAGCAGCTACCCCGTTTTGGCCATAATCATCATCCCCGTATATTGCTATCACCTCTCTCCAGCCATAGAAGTGAACAATGTCTGCAATGGCGGCCATCTGGAAGACATCATTCTGTGAAGTTCTGATGAAGAAAGGGAACTGCAGAGGAGACATAGCAGGGTCAGTGGCAGTGAAGGATAGTATAGGAACGTTTAGTTCTGTTGCAATGTGAGCTACTACACGGGCAGTTGTTGATCTCTGAGGGACAATTATGGCCACTGTCTCGGACTCCATGAACCGTAGAGCTTTTAATGTGAAACATAGACCAATCAGTCAGGAAACCGAATACCAGAATTTAGACATGAGAATACTTACATGCTGTAGTATTAGAAACTTAACTAGACAGCAGAACCATCCAAGACAGAAAAATGAATCAGCTATAATAAAACGGATGAAATCAAAGTTAAAGACGATTAGAAGAGACGGTTTTGATTATCCATGACCAAAGTAAAGAAAGGAAATGATAAAACTTTTAACCGACAAACACAAAATCATCATCCAACAATCCCAGAGCAGTCTCACTTACGTTCTAAGAAGCTCATGAATCCATTGAATTTTGTGTCATGCATGATGATCTTGAGTAAAGTATTGTTAAGAACGCTAGGGCTAGCATTTATGTCTTCAACAGCAGCATCCATAGCAACTTTGACGACTCTACCGATGTGAGAATTGAATGTGAAAACCGAGCCGATGTTCAGAACTTGGGGTCTCGCAGAGACATTTGTGGTGAGTCCTTGTAAAGGAACTGCACGGCAGATGATGATCATAAGCAGAAACCGCTTCATCTTCTCAAATTCAGCAGCTTCCTGTTTCACAACGTAAAAAGAGATGAAGGTCAAGTTATGGAGTCACTTAAACGACGACCATTACACTTAAATAACCACTAATACAAAGCAAACATGATCAGAACTGAAAGCAGTGATGCAATGTTGAGGGAACGAGATATGCTAGACCTGTCACTTTTTCATTAAGCGTTAGGAATTGGTAGAGCGAGTAATTGTACAACATCAAACTTTCATAATCCTCTGTTTATTAGAAAGAAACAAAACAAATTGGAGAAGCAATGGAAAGAGAGACAGAGATGAAGGTGTACCATTAGAGTTCTGGAAATTGATATAAAGGCTGATCAAAACTCCACCGATGCCGACGTTAAGAAATGGGTCTGCTAAAGAATAAAACCCAGACACAACCTTCATTATTCTATGTGTTTACACAAGCTTGTGTTTACACTACTCTATGTTAGGGGAAGGAAACGGAAAGAACGGGAAACGAATAAACGAATAATTTTACTATTTAACTTTAGTGGAATGTGAAGCACGTGTGGCAGCCAGAGAGCTACTTGGTGAGTAAAATAAAGGGGGAAGAAGGAAGAAAGGTATTTTATATACATATAAGAGAGCTANGAATGTGAAAACCGAGCCGATGTTCAGAACTTGGGGTCTCGCAGAGACATTTGTGGTGAGTCCTTGTAAAGGAACTGCACGGCAGATGATGATCATAAACAGAAACCGCTTCATCTTCTCAAATTCAGCAGCTTCCTGTTTCACAACGTAAAAAGAGATGAAGGTCAAGTTATGGAGTCACTTAAACGACGACCATTACACTTAAATAACCACTAATACAAAGCAAACATGATCAGAACTGAAAGCAGTGATGCAATGTTGAGGGAACGAGATATGCTAGACCTGTCACTTTTTCATTAAGCGTTAGGAATTGGTAGAGCGAGTAATTGTACAACATCAAACTTTCATAATCCTCTGTTTATTAGAAAGAAACAAAACAAATTGGAGAAGCAATGGAAAGAGAGACAGAGATGAAGGTGTACCATTAGAGTTCTGGAAATTGATATAAAGGCTGATCAAAACTCCACCGATGCCGACGTTAAGAAATGGGTCTGCTAAAGAATAAAACCCAGACACAACCTTCATTATTCTATGTGTTTACACAAGCTTGTGTTTACACTACTCTATGTTAGGGGAAGGAAACGGAAAGAACGGGAAACGAATAAACGAATAATTTTACTATTTAACTTTAGTGGAATGTGAAGCACGTGTGGCAGCCAGAGAGCTACTTGGTGAGTAAAATAAAGGGGGAAGAAGGAAGAAAGGTATTTTATATACATATAAGAGAGCTATTTGGTCGGAATCTGGAAATGGCAGCGGAAGTTTCTCCGATGATTAACACTTTGGAGGTTGCAGATGACATAATGGCGAATCTCAGCTCCTCAGACAAGCCTCCAGGGAATCTCTCTGCCACGTGAGCTACTACACGGGTGAATTTTGAGGGCCAATTATGGCTCCATGAACTGTAGTGCACTAGTGCTTCCAATATGAAACATAAACCAATCAGTCAGTAAACCGAATATGGACATGAGGATGCTTACATGCTGTAGTACTAGAAACTAAAGTAAATAGCGGAACCATCCAAGCACGGAAATAAATCAGCAAGCGTAGTAAATATAAAAAGACTGATTTAACTATCGATGAACGAAACATACAAAAAGGAGCAGTCACACATAATAATCATCCAGCAATCACAGAGCAGTCTCACTTACGTTCCATGATGGTCCAGGTCCTGAATGGAGTGGTCGTAAGAACGCTGAGGGTAGCATTTCCACCTTCAAAAGCAGAATCCAACGTGAAAGGAAAGAAGGTCAAGTTATGGAGTCACTAAAATGACCACCATACAAAGCAAATCAAACCATAATCAGAACTTTACTAATGAATGGAATGTTGAGAGAAGAGATATGCTTCACCTTTCGCTTTCTCATCAAGGGTGAGGGAACGGTAAGTAATTGAGAGTGCCCATCCATTGTAGTAGGTGCAAAGTGGAGATCGTGTTCACAGATTCTCACTCACTCATATCCATCTATCTCAGTGGAACCATCAATTCATCTTTCCAAATCAAAGTCGGAAGCTCCTTCAAATACCAAACAGCTACGTGAAAATCTCAACTTTAACGCAATCGAGTTGTGCGCCATAAACAAACCTTTAAAGTCAATACCTTTCTCAGTTTTTTTTGTTTGTTTTTAATTTGTACTTTAAAGTCAACACCTTTTGCTATCTAAAATAACCCTACAAAAGGCGAGCTTTTGCAATTGTTTAATGGCTAATTGTACTAGGAAAGAGACCCAAATTCACAAAAAAAAAAAAAAAAATGTTGTAATCCTCTGTAAATTAGAAATAAACAAACAAAAATCGGAGAAGCAATGTAAAAGAGAGAGACCGAGATAGAAGAGTACTATTAGGGTTCTGGAAAACGAACTGGTCAAAACTCCACCACGATCCAATGCCAATTACGCCAAGAAGAAATGGGTTTGCTTGAGAGAGTAAGACCCAGACTAAAGCCTTCATCTTTTCGCTCAAAGCAACACAGTACACTGCTCTGTGTTGGGGATGCAGAGGGAGGAGGAGACGGCAGAAGAATATGAAGGAAACTAATAAAAAAAATTATTGAAAAATATTAAAAAATGGAATTGAAAGCACACGTGGCAGCCAGAGAGCTAACTGGCGAGTAAAATAAGGAGGAAGGAAAGAATAAAAATGCTATTTTTATACTTACTATTTAAAAAAGAGATGATTTTGATTTTGACAAAAAAAGAAAGCTTTTGATCGGAATCTGGAAAAAAATGGCACCGGTGACTGAAGTTTCTCCGATGATTAACACTTTGGATGTTACAGATGACAAAATGGCTAACCTCAGCTCCTCTGGCAAGCCTCCTAGGAACAACATCTCTGCAATGCGCCATTGCAATAGCACTGCTTGGTTGATCGATTCCGTTGGTTCATTCTCTTCTTTGCTTTTTTTTTCTTTTTCTTTTCATAATCTTGATTCCGTTGGTGATTGTATTTACGCGATCACAAACAGATCAGACGTGAATCTTTTGGAAATCGGATCTCATTGGATCTTTTGTTTAGCTTACATTATCAAAATTAATGATTGTTCTTAGGAAGGAGATGAGAGATTTGGTGCAAAATCTCCTGAAGGAGTAAACTCAACGTTCCAGCCTGTGTTCAGATCTGGAAGCTGGTCTGATAAAGGACCGAAGCAATCTATGGAAGATGAATTCATTTGTGTGGATGATCTCACTGAGCATATTGGTTCATCCACTGGAGCTTTCTATGGGGTATATATATATATAAAGATCTGTATCATCATCAAATTCCAAAATATGCTCTGTTTTTTTTTTTAAATGTGGTTGTGGTTATGAAAAGGTGTTTGATGGACATGGAGGTGTTGATGCTGCATCATTCACAAAGGATAACATTATGAAGCTTGTAATGGAAGACAAACATTTCCCAACCAGCACTAAGAAGGCAACAAGGAGTGCTTTTGTCAAGACTGATCATGCTTTAGCTGATGCTTCTTGTCTCGATAGATCATCTGGCACAACTGCACTCACTGCTCTCATCTTGGACAAGACCATGTTGATTGCGAATGCTGGTGACTCCAGAGCGGTGTTGGGGAAACGTGGCAGAGCCATTGAGCTGTCAAAAGACCACAAGCCGAACTGTACTTCTGAGCGGCTACGTATTGAGAAGCTTGGTGGTGTTATCTATGATGGTTATCTTAACGGGCAGCTCTCTGTGGCTCGAGCTTTAGGAGATTGGCACATTAAGGGAGCTAAAGGTTCACTATGTCCTCTTAGCTGTGAGCCTGAGCTGGAGGAGATTGTGCTGACTGAGGAGGATGAGTTTCTTATAATGGGATGTGATGGACTCTGGGATGTGATGAGCAGCCAGTGTGCTGTGACAATGGTGAGAAGGGAGCTGATGCAGCATAATGATCCTGAGAAATGCTCTCAAGCTCTGGTCAAGGAGGCACTTCAACGCAACAGCTGCGACAATCTTACTGTAGTTGTTGTCTGTTTCTCGCTCGAACCGCCACCTCGGATTGAGATCCCTAAGTCGCATAAGAGGAGGAGCATCTCTGCGGAGGGGTTGGATCTCCTCAAAGGCGTTTTGAACGAGTTGTGAAGGAAACTGAGCAAGTTAAGAGAAAAGGTAAGAGAGTTGCTTTTATTCTTTTTTTGTTTCCTCTTTTGATAGGAAAGTCAGAGATAAGAGAGGTTGTGTGCTTNATTCCGTTGGTGATTGTATTTACGCGATCACAAACAGATCAGACGTGAATCTTTTGGAAATCGGATCTCATTGGATCTTTTGTTTAGCTTACATTATCAAAATTAATGATTGTTCTTAGGAAGGAGATGAGAGATTTGGTGCAAAATCTCCTGAAGGAGTAAACTCAACGTTCCAGCCTGTGTTCAGATCTGGAAGCTGGTCTGATAAAGGACCGAAGCAATCTATGGAAGATGAATTCATTTGTGTGGATGATCTCACTGAGCATATTGGTTCATCCACTGGAGCTTTCTATGGGGTATATATATATATAAAGATCTGTATCATCATCAAATTCCAAAATATGCTCTGTTTTTTTTTTTAAATGTGGTTGTGGTTATGAAAAGGTGTTTGATGGACATGGAGGTGTTGATGCTGCATCATTCACAAAGGATAACATTATGAAGCTTGTAATGGAAGACAAACATTTCCCAACCAGCACTAAGAAGGCAACAAGGAGTGCTTTTGTCAAGACTGATCATGCTTTAGCTGATGCTTCTTGTCTCGATAGATCATCTGGCACAACTGCACTCACTGCTCTCATCTTGGACAAGACCATGTTGATTGCGAATGCTGGTGACTCCAGAGCGGTGTTGGGGAAACGTGGCAGAGCCATTGAGCTGTCAAAAGATCACAAGCCGAACTGTACTTCTGAGCGGCTACGTATTGAGAAGCTTGGTGGTGTTATCTATGATGGTTATCTTAACGGGCAGCTCTCTGTGGCTCGAGCTTTAGGAGATTGGCACATTAAGGGAGCTAAAGGTTCACTATGTCCTCTTAGCTGTGAGCCTGAGCTGGAGGAGATTGTGCTGACTGAGGAGGATGAGTTTCTTATAATGGGATGTGATGGACTCTGGGATGTGATGAGCAGCCAGTGTGCTGTGACAATGGT
>NC_025690.1:14637148-14641200 GCF_000633955.1 Camelina sativa | reverse complement strand
CCTCGGATTGAGATCCCTAAGTCGCATAAGAGGAGGAGCATCTCTGCGGAGGGGTTGGATCTCCTCAAAGGCGTTTTGAACGAGTTGTGAAGGAAACTGAGCAAGTTAAGAGAAAAGGTAAGAGAGTTGCTTTTATTCTTTTTTTGTTTCCTCTTTTGATAGGAAAGTCAGAGATAAGAGAGGTTGTGTGCTTTTTTTTTTCTCTGGTTTTCCCAAGTTTTGATTGATTCCATTATTCTTTTTGTAAGGAATTTGACCCATTTTTTATACTGTAGATCTTACCATATTTAAATGATTCATATTTGGTTCATAAGTAACAAATGAAGCAAATCATTCAGATATGGTTATTGCCTGGATTTGCTTCATTGAACTGCTACCTGAACTACTGATGAGGCCTCTTTGGTTTGTTTGGATCCTTGGTGTTCTTTCCCAATTTCCTCCCTCTAGCTTTTACCATAAATGTTAAAACAAATATCAAAATATGATCAAGCACCAATGCAGTACCAAAACCTCTTAGAAACAAACGCAGAAAAGATCCAAAGATGCGCATAGGAAACGGCAGAAATAACCTACGATAGGCACTTTCTGAGTCTGCTGCCCTTGGTCTATCACGCAGCATGATAAATTCTGCAATGAGGGAGCCACTCGTCAAAGTCAGAATCATTGAATAACTGGAGGAGATAGAGCATGGTCAAAGAAGACAAGTCACTCAAGGATCAGATGATCAACAGAGGTCAGCTCAGAAACTCAAAATGAACAAAAATTGAAAATAGAGAGCTGAGGTTTGGCGGGGAACTTGAATGTTATATTCGTGCTCAAACCACTCTTTCATGAAGAATCAGCACATTGTGTACCAGATAGAATTAATTAATTGTTCGTCGTCTTGCTCTTATTCGGAGATGTTGGAAAACCATTTTTAGGACCGAGAAAAAGCATAGAAAGAATGAATATGAAGAAGCATGTGTAATTGTATCGAGTAATTGATGGTTGTGGGAGTTTGAAATCTCAAGGGATATCCACCTGAGACAATTGCCTCTAGCTGGCGTCCCAAGGTCCAACGTAATTTGATACAATGAAATAACAAACAGAGAAAACTTTTGGCTCTGACTTGAGCTCCATGTGATCACAATGGTCACCCCAGTAAATTAAATAAATCAGGATCTGGGCTTGTGCAGACGAGGCCGGTTGCAGAAGATCCGACCATTGGCCCTCACTAGTGCAGCTACGCCCACACAAATCCCCGTCCACAGCAATGAGAAGAACAAGTGCTTATGCTTATAATCACTCCCAGCTGCTCAGAAATTTACACAGTTTTAGGTTACGTTTGAAAGAAAATCTATTTATTCATCAAAAGAGAGATCATACTTACTTTGTTTCAGAGACATTGTTGCAAACCAGAAACTGATCAGAACCACGAACAATGCTACTGGGAAGTTCTGAGAAATGAAATAACTTCGTTGTAAGACTATATATTCTTTGTGCGCTAAGAAATTGAAAAATAGTTAATTGATGAATGCTTACTGCTACAGCCTCAAGGCCTCCCTTTTGAGGCACAGGTGCCATGTCTCGGCTCACAGCAACTATATAGTGCCCTTGCAGGAGATCAATCGCATCCTGTTTCACACAGCCATATTAACTAGAGTCAGGACACATTCCAGTTACAGAGGTAAGTGATACCACAAGTAGTAGCACACAGTTCTAGGTATCCAACTGAACATAATTATATGATACAAGTATAGTTGCTGAGAATGAAAAGCCACTGACCTGCTTAGTTCCATCAGCAAAGTTATTAAGGTAATAGCGTACAAGGGAGCTCCAGCCATCTTTAACGACGCCATGGGCAGTCCGATGTCCATACCTAGTATTGAGCCGGTTAGAGACACATTAGATGGCATGTAGAGTATATCTAGAAAACACCCCTAGATTAAACATATCGCAAAAGTACCTGACGAAATCTCCTTTAAGTGCAGGAGTACCAGAGTACTGAATGCTGATTTCATCACCATGATTAGCCCACACTGAAAGGCGAAAAGCACATAAGCAACACGTATAAATTCAAACTTTACATCTAAGTAGTGCAATATCAGATTTCCTACAAAGATAGGAGACTGACATATTTTATAGCGTTCATCAAAATTCAGATGTGAGCTTATGGTTTCTTCAGCACCAAAAACACCGATCCTTTTGAGTTGAAGTTCTAGCATCTTTCGACCTATCATGCTCTGCACTTGGCAGGAAGTATGCAGCATGGATGAGCAAATGCTAATGAGATCAGAGGAGCAGCAGCATAGTATTATGACTAACCTGGGTGACATTTGTACGGTCTAAGCAGTCTATGCAGTTTGATCGGACAACACCAAGCTGCTCCTTCATTTTATCACCCTTTTCATTCAACAGAAAGTACCTGTGTAATTCAGGTAACTCAAAATGACATTCCATTTTTTATTTATACTTACTCAGATTTCAAGATTAATTAACTAGAAATGTCCAAGAAAGTCATACCCATTTTGTTCGAGAAACCCCTCAATCTGCTCATACAGAATTGATAAGCGCTCAAAATGGNCTCACAGCAACTATATAGTGCCCTTGCAGGAGATCAATCGCATCCTGTTTCACACAGCCATATTAACTAGAGTCAGGACACATTCCAGTTACAGAGGTAAGTGATACCACAAGTAGTAGCACACAGTTCTAGGTATCCAACTGAACATAATTATATGATACAAGTATAGTTGCTGAGAATGAAAAGCCACTGACCTGCTTAGTTCCATCAGCAAAGTTATTAAGGTAATAGCGTACAAGGGAGCTCCAGCCATCTTTAACGACGCCATGGGCAGTCCGATGTCCATACCTAGTATTGAGCCGGTTAGAGACACATTAGATGGCATGTAGAGTATATCTAGAAAACACCCCTAGATTAAACATATCGCAAAAGTACCTGACGAAATCTCCTTTAAGTGCAGGAGTACCAGAGTACTGAATGCTGATTTCATCACCATGATTAGCCCACACTGAAAGGCGAAAAGCACATAAGCAACACGTATAAATTCAAACTTTACATCTAAGTAGTGCAATATCAGATTTCCTACAAAGATAGGAGACTGACATATTTTATAGCGTTCATCAAAATTCAGATGTGAGCTTATGGTTTCTTCAGCACCAAAAACACCGATCCTTTTGAGTTGAAGTTCTAGCATCTTTCGACCTATCATGCTCTGCACTTGGCAGGAAGTATGCAGCATGGATGAGCAAATGCTAATGAGATCAGAGGAGCAGCAGCATAGTATTATGACTAACCTGGGTGACATTTGTACGGTCTAAGCAGTCTATGCAGTTTGATCGGACAACACCAAGCTGCTCCTTCATTTTATCACCCTTTTCATTCAACAGAAAGTACCTGTGTAATTCAGGTAACTCAAAATGACATTCCATTTTTTATTTATACTTACTCAGATTTCAAGATTAATTAACTAGAAATGTCCAAGAAAGTCATACCCATTTTGTTCGAGAAACCCCTCGATCTGCTCATACAGAATTGATAAGCGCTCAAAATGAATATGCCCACAGATTTTATGGAAATCGAAGTGCAGATATCTACAAGAGTTGAAGACAATAAGCAAACTTTCTAAAAGCACATTAGAGGAACAGATTGACTACCTTATATCATCCCCAGTTATGTGTTGCATAACACTAGCATACTTCTCGCTTAAGCGCCCCTCGCCACCATGCTGATTAGAGAAATATTAATGAATAAAAGTTAAAGTAGATTTATGCAATGCACAAATATGACCTGCACCACACCTTCAGTCACATAACTGTACCTTATTAACAAGATCAACTGCCAAAACTGATCCATATTTTTTCCTTAGGTCCAAAAAGTGCCGCTCAGCTATCCGTGTCTGCAAGAGAAGCACCCAATACAAGTTATTTAAAGTACGCAAAGAGCAAGTGGTTAGTTAATTAGTACTTACAGCTTCTTCAGGTTGGACAATCTCAAATTTCGGCTTGTAAGTCAGATCGACAATTTGCTCCCACATAAAAGGTATGGATCC
>NC_025690.1:14610438-14634656 GCF_000633955.1 Camelina sativa | reverse complement strand
AAAAAAAAAAAACGAATCAAGAATTTAAAACTAACCGATGAGCTTCATGGAAGCATCGAGACGACTAATATCCAAACATTGAGCGCCTGAACCATCAGCTGGCTCGATAACATACTGATCGGGAAATTCCCATAAACGTAGCCGGGAATGCAATTTGTTCCGAGAATCAGCTACCTCCATACTACAAAATTAAACAGGAAAATCTTAAATCGTAAAGGGGAAAGCTAAGGAGAAGAGAATCTCTAACAGCGAACCGCGAAGATTACCTGAGCTTGGGGAAAAGGGAGATCTGAAGCTTCGTCGAGAAACGTATACAAAATTGTGAAGAAGAGGAAATTGAAAATTATGGAGTTTGCGTAGAACGTGCAAATGATTTTTAGCGTTTAATCGTTGGATCAAGTCTTGATGACTCCCTGAATCCTCCTAATTAGTGCGCGACCACATCACATGTACTGATGTACCTTTCCAAGCCAGCTAGATTCTCACAGGTCATCGGTTCGATTCCTACTTCCTACCATTTATTATGATACTATTTCACAGATTGTTGTTACTTAATTATTTATTAGACTCGGATTCTTATCTAAGAGTATCTCCATCAAAGCATCTTAGTGAATATCTTACAAATTGCTTAGCAAAAAAGCAGATTAATTATAATAAAAATAATCTAATTTTGCTAAGAATCGATTGTTAGCTTAGATGTTTTAGGATCATTACGAACCATGGGTATGTTGGTTTGTGATTGGTTCGAGTAAAAAAAATTTTTTTTTTTTCTTTTTCTTCTTTCCCGATTTTATTTTGCTCTCCTCTCTCTCTCCTTAATCGTTTCTCTGTCTCTCCTCTCTCGTCTCTTCGATATCGATATATCAGAATGGAAAAGCTTGAGAAAAGATGTATAACACTGGGCAAAGCGTCTTTCACCGGCGATATCATCATCTCGATCGACTGCGGCACTATCGACGGTGGCGGTTCATCAATTGGAGAGGGTTTTTGCTTCACCAAATCGGAGATTGAAGTGGTCAATTCTCGAATTGTTTGGTTTAATCGTTTCTCTAGGTAATAATCTCTTTGATTTCATTAGTAGATCGATATGAATCATTAGTTTTATGGATTTTAATATAACTGGCCTCTTGAATTTATATCGACATGATACTGGATTCAGGGCTTTTCGTGGATAGTATATTGTAGGATTCACTAATTGTGACTTTTTTGGCAAACCACCTTTGAAATCGAATTAGAATTACCTACTGGAAATATCTGATTCTTACTTGTGTTTCTTGAATTCATCATAACTGAGAACTGATTGATCTGGTTTATCTCGAGTGGTGTTTTTGAACTCATGTTGCAAAGCTTGTCCTGGCTGTGAAGAAAAAAACACAAGTTGAGTCTAATGATGTTTGTTTCATGTAAATCGATTATGAAGAGCTTGTTGTTGTTTGTTTGACGCATGGATTTTGCATATGTCATAGTTTTGTTTTGAGCATTTGAGAGTTCATTATATCTCTCTCCCTGTCTATCTTTCTCATAGTCGTCTGAGACTGATTCTAGTTGTGTTCTCTTCTTTAGTTTGTATTTCATAGTCATTACGATGGCGCCATCAACAACCAACCAACCGTCAAACTTATCCAAAGAAATGATCAGATCAATCCAAGACAATTAACCATGAGTTGTCATTGTAATAATCTATATGTTTTGGCACTTGAATTTCAATATAACTGGCCTCTCTTCTATTTCTCAAATTTTTAAGAAAGATATTTTTAAGAACCTCAAATTTAACAACTTTCAATGAACCTATGAAATATTAAAGTTTGTTATGAAATTCTTAATTTCACTTTTTTCAAAATTAAAAATAAAATCTGTATTAAGATACTTTACTTTAAGATGCTTTGATGGAGATACTCTAAGTCTCTTCTTAACAATAATCTTCTGATCAAGTTTAATTTAGACACAAATCATTCTTTAAGAAAAGAGAAAAATCAACGCAAGTCACAATCACACTAAAAAATATGCTTTGGAACTAATGTCATAGATTCTATCATCATCATCATCATCATCATCATCATCATCATTAATTCTCTGGAGGACGATGAGTTTTACATATTGTGACAGTGGGTGGTATACTCATATCCTAAAATGGAAAATTTCCTTATTTGTAAAAAAAAACATGATACTTCAAAGCTGCTTCTTCTGTGCAGGATATTTCTGGATATCGACTCGGAGAATGTGAGAATGCATGAGACTTCCACAATAGAGATATTTCCCAATCTTGTCACAAGTAGCAATGTGAGAGAGTTTCGGATCATGGTAGTATGCGATGGGATTACCATCCAAATCAACCTGCATAACCCCTGCATCCACCATAAACATAATGTCCACACCGTACTTAGCCATCATAGCTGCTAGTTTCCTTAAGAAAGGGTACTTCAACGAGATATTCCACAAGGTTGTTACTCCCTACAACAACAAATCCAAAACAAATATGATACAACAGCTCCTCTCAATCCATTTAAGTTATACATAAGAGNCGGGAATGCAATTTGTTCCGAGAATCAGCTACCTCCATACTACAAAATTAAACAGGAAAATCTTAAATCGTAAAGGGGAAAGCTAAGGAGAAGAGAATCTCTAACAGCGAACCGCGAAGATTACCTGAGCTTGGGGAAAAGGGAGATCTGAAGCTTCGTCGAGAAACGTATACAAAATTGTGAAGAAGAGGAAATTGAAAATTATGGAGTTTGCGTAGAACGTGCAAATGATTTTTAGCGTTTAATCGTTGGATCAAGTCTTGATGACTCCCTGAATCCTCCTAATTAGTGCGCGACCACATCACATGTACTGATGTACCTTTCCAAGCCAGCTAGATTCTCACAGGTCATCGGTTCGATTCCTACTTCCTACCATTTATTATGATACTATTTCACAGATTGTTGTTACTTAATTATTTATTAGACTCGGATTCTTATCTAAGAGTATCTCCATCAAAGCATCTTAGTGAATATCTTACAAATTGCTTAGCAAAAAAGCAGATTAATTATAATAAAAATAATCTAATTTTGCTAAGAATCGATTGTTAGCTTAGATGTTTTAGGATCATTACGAACCATGGGTATGTTGGTTTGTGATTGGTTCGAGTAAAAAAAATTTTTTTTTTTTCTTTTTCTTCTTTCCCGATTTTATTTTGCTCTCCTCTCTCTCTCCTTAATCGTTTCTCTGTCTCTCCTCTCTCGTCTCTTCGATATCGATATATCAGAATGGAAAAGCTTGAGAGAAGATGTATAACACTGGGCAAAGCGTCTTTCACCGGCGATATCATCATCTCGATCGACTGCGGCACTATCGACGGTGGCGGTTCATCAATTGGAGAGGGTTTTTGCTTCACCAAATCGGAGATTGAAGTGGTCAATTCTCGAATTGTTTGGTTTAATCGTTTCTCTAGGTAATAATCTCTTTTACATAATCTCTTTGATTTCATTAGTAGATCGATATGAATCATTAGCTTTATGGATTTTAATATAACTGGCCTCTTGAATTTATATCGACATGATACTGGATTCAGGGCTTTTCGTGGATAGTATATTGTAGGATTCACTAATTGTGACTTTTTTGGCAAACCACCTTTGAAATCGAATTAGAATTACCTACTGGAAATATCTGATTCTTACTTGTGTTTCTTGAATTCATCATAACTGAGAACTGATTGATCTGGTTTATCTCGAGTGGTGTTTTTGAACTCATGTTGCAAAGCTTGTCCTGGCTGTGAAGAAAAAAACACAAGTTGAGTCTAATGATGTTTGTTTCATGTAAATCGATTATGAAGAGCTTGTTGTTGTTTGTTTGACGCATGGATTTTGCATATGTCATAGTTTTGTTTTGAGCATTTGAGAGTTCATTATATCTCTCTCCCTGTCTATCTTTCTCATAGTCGTCTGAGACTGATTCTAGTTGTGTTCTCTTCTTTAGTTTGTATTTCATAGTCATTACGATGGCGCCATCAACAACCAACCAACCGTCAAACTTATCCAAAGAAATGATCAGATCAATCCAAGACAATTAACCATGAGTTGTCATTGTAATAATCTATATGTTTTGGCACTTGAATTTCAATATAACTGGCCTCTCTTCTATTTCTCAAATTTTTAAGAAAGATATTTTTAAGAACCTCAAATTTAACAACTTTCAATGAACCTATGAAATATTAAAGTTTGTTATGAAATTCTTAATTTCACTTTTTTCAAAATTAAAAATAAAATCTGTATTAAGATACTTTACTTTAAGATGCTTTGATGGAGATACTCTAAGTCTCTTCTTAACAATAATCTTCTGATCAAGTTTAATTTAGACACAAATCATTCTTTAAGAAAAGAGAAAAATCAACGCAAGTCACAATCACACTAAAAAATATGCTTTGGAACTAATGTCATAGATTCTATCATCATCATCATCATCATCATCATCATCATCATTAATTCTCTGGAGGACGATGAGTTTTACATATTGTGACAGTGGGTGGTATACTCATATCCTAAAATGGAAAATTTCCTTATTTGTAAAAAAAAACATGATACTTCAAAGCTGCTTCTTCTGTGCAGGATATTTCTGGATATCGACTCGGAGAATGTGAGAATGCATGAGACTTCCACAATAGAGATATTTCCCAATCTTGTCACAAGTAGCAATGTGAGAGAGTTTCGGATCATGGTAGTATGCGATGGGATTACCATCCAAATCAACCTGCATAACCCCTGCATCCACCATAAACATAATGTCCACACCGTACTTAGCCATCATAGCTGCTAGTTTCCTTAAGAAAGGGTACTTCAACGAGATATTCCACAAGGTTGTTACTCCCTACAACAACAAATCCAAAACAAATATGATACAACAGCTCCTCTCAATCCATTTAAGTTATACATAAGAGAAAGGATTTGTATAGTTGTTGTTTACCGTAGGTATTGCAATCCAGTAATGTCCCTCTCCATCGTAACGGATGTTATCTACATAACCTGGTAAGTCTTGGNTCTCTCCTTAATCGTTTCTCTGTCTCTCCTCTCTCGTCTCTTCGATATCGATATATCAGAATGGAAAAGCTTGAGAANATACCTCCACACGCTCCTCCTCTATGTAATACTTGCTACATTTTTTCCTGTATAATGCTCATACCAACAAAAATCAACTCATTGCCAGTTTATAACTAGAATGAAAGTGTTAAACTGATAAAATAAAGTGCACATACAAGGGAGTTTCACAGAAGATGATATGAGTTTGGTCAGGGGAAATGGTGATGCCATTAGCAAAGTAAAGGTCTCTGAGAAGAACACGTGTGACACGTGTGGTGGGATCATAGCTCAAGAGCCGACCATACGGTCTCATTTCGAACATCTCAAGATTTAGTTGATGGAGATTGTATTTGGAAGACGCATCTGTGAAATACAAAACGCCGTTATCCGCAACGACGACTGCATCCGTCAAGTTAAATCTCAAACCTTCAGCTTCGTCCGTTAACAGTTCCGTCTTCTTCCCGTCACCGCTTATGTTCAACAGTCCCTACACAACAAACAAAAAGTCAAACCTAAGATTTGAGATTTAAGATTAGTCTTTGTAATAAAATCAAGATCCGAATCCGAACCTTGTAGGCGTCTGCTACAATGACTTCGCCGTGGAGTCCGAAAGCGAGTCCGAGGGGTCTACTACCAGTGTTGACCCAGTTCTCTATGACCGAGTCGTTAACTGAGTCGGCGACCTTGACTCGTTTCACCCATCCATCTACGCAGCCGGTGTAGATGAGACCAGAGTCTTTATGGTAGGCGATATCTTCGGGTTTATGGAGAACATCGAAGCCGATGAACTCAGCTCCGGTGCGGAAGTTTTCGTTGAGAAGCGGCGGGAGTGAAGTAGTAGAGGAAGTGAATGCATCTGAAGTAACCGGAGCTGGGTCGAACGTGTCGAGTTTGTATAGAGCGATGGAAATAAATAAAGGGACGATGATGGAGAAGAAGAGAAAACGAGAGGAGAAGAGGACAGGCATTGTTGTAGACAGACACAGGTTTGGGGTTTGTGTGGGAACAATAATGATGAAACACGCCAAAACTTGTAGTGTGATTGATGACGAAGAAGATTATAATTAAAAAAACAATTAAAAACACGTTGGTTTGACGATGATGAGATCGCAGATCATTTGTTGACTCAACAATAATCTTCTGTGTTTGGTAAACTACTAAACCTTTCGATAGTGGAAACCTCGTGGGCTTTTAAAACTAAATTCATTACAGGCCTAATAACTTTTTGTATTCATTTTTAAAGGCTACTTTAACCTTTTGTGGTTTCAAAGCTACTTGTTCTGTGCAGGATATTTCAGGAGATCGAGTCGGATGATGTGTGAATGCGAGAGACTTCCACAATAGAGATAGTTCCCAATCTTGACACCGGTGGTTATGTGAGAGAGTGTCTGATCATGGTAGTATGCGTTGGGATTACCATCCAAATCCACCTTCATAACGCCTGCATTCTCCATGAACATAGGTTCGTAACCGTATTTGGCCGCTATGGCTGTGATTTTCCTCAAGAACGGGTATTTCATCGCAAGCTTCCACAGCGTTGTTACTCCCTGCAGGGTATAACAACAGTGATCAACAAAAGATGATACATAATCGTCATATATTTAGTTGGTTTATAGTCCTCTGGTCTAAAATCTAATGATGGTTTATATACAATTCCCTAAACCAAAGACAAATGAGAAAGTACACACACATATACCGAATATGACCAAGACATATCACCTACACCAAACTCAATTAACTGACTCTAAATAAAGGACTTCAATTGACACACATACCGAAGGCATTGCAATCCAGTAATGCCCATCACCGTCGTACCGAATGTTATCTGGATAACCGGGTAAGCCTTGAATGAACACCTCCACACGCCCTCCATTAATGTAATACTTACTGCATCTTCTTCTGTACACAACAACAACAAAAAAAAATACAAATTGAGATCATGAGGATTCAATTACTGCACACAGATAGAGAGAGAGAGATGTACTAGAGAAAGAGAGAAAGAGACATGGGGGTTTCACAAAAGATGAGATGGGTTTGATCAGGAGACAAAGAGACACCATTAGCGAAGTAAAGGTCACTGAGTAGCACACGTGTGAGACGTGTGGTGGGGTCGTAGCTCAGGAGACGTCCATGTGGTTTACCTTCCAAGATATCAAAAATAAACTGATGGACATTGTACTTATCCGAAGCATCTGTGAAATACAAAACGCCGTTATCTGAAACGGCGACTGCATCCGTCAACTTAAATCTAACGCCGTCAGCTTCGTCCGTTAACAATTCCGTCTTCTTCCCGTCACCGCTTATATTCAACAGTCCCTTTACATACAAAAAACAAATCTACGTTTTGAGACTTTTCAAAATCCGATTTCGAAAATGAAAAAAAAAAAATTCGCAACGAAACCTTGTAAGCGTCTGCGACGATGACTTCGCCGTGGATCCCGAAAGCGATACCGAGCGGTCTACCTCCGGTGTTAACCCAATCCTCAACGACTGAGTCGTAAACCGAGTCGGCGACCTTGACTCGCTTCACCCATCCATCTACAGCCAGTATAGATGAGACCAGAGTCTTCATGGTAAGCGATATCTTCGGGGCTATTGAGGAGACCGACGCCGAGAAACTCAGCTCCGGTGAGAAATCTGTCGTTGATAAGCGGCGGGAGTGAAGCAGTAGAGTAGACAAGTGAGTCAGCGGGATGATGAGCTGGGTCAAAGGTGTCGAGTCGGTAGAGAGCGATGGAAACGAGCAAGGGGAGGGTGACGGTGAAGAAGAGAAACCGAGAGGAGAAGATTAAAGCAGGCATTGTGCAATTGGATTGGGTTATTTGTTGACAAAATTGGTGGAAGAAGAAGAAAACACCAAATTTTGGAGTAGTTATAGAAATATCTCAAAACACGTTGATGATGGCTGATCAAATCGTTGTTGAGAAATCTGGAATCGTTGACTACTCTGTTCCGTGTTACGTAGTAGTTAGTACGGTCCGTTTACGTTAACCATTCTGTTTGAAATCTCGTAGGCTTTTAACTAATATTTGGGCCTATGTCGTCAGGCCCGGTTTCGAATGTGTAGAACTTTTTTTCTTTTTTTTTTTGTATGGGTTTTTGTATATACTGTTTCACGCTACTAATAGCAGAGAGAGAGGACGATGATTTTACATTTTGTGACATGTGATGTGAATACTCCTAAAATTTTAAAAGTTGCTTATTCCTTATAAACATGATGTACTTGGATGTAATCATCATAGCTTCTTTTGTGCAGGATATTTCAAGAGATCGAGTCTTGTAATGTAGGAATGCAAAAGATTCCCACTATAGAGATGGTTCCCAATCTTGACTCCGCTTGTTATGTGAGAGAATGGGTGATCATGGTACAATGCGATGGGATTCCCTTCCAAATCCACCTGCATAACGCCTGCGTTCTTTATAAACAGTAGTTCCACGCTATACTTTGCCGCTATGGCTATGATTTTCCTTAAGAAAGTGTATTTCATCGAGAGCTTCCACGGTGTTGTTACTTCCTGTTTTTTCACATCACATTTATCAAAACAAGATGATACAAACAAAAACTATAAAAGAAAATATTTCAAAATTTGTATAAATTACCGAAATCAATGCAATCCAGTAATGTCCATCTCCGTCATACCGAATGTTATCTGGATAACCTGGTAAGCCTTGAATAAAAACTTCCACACGATACTCATTGATGTAATACTTGCTACATCTTCTCCTATATAAACAGAGATATCGATAAATCAACTCATAATTACCAAATGATTTTTGAGTAAGAAACTTAGCTAATTCAACACACATACATGACGGTTTCGCAAAAGACGAGATGGGTTTGATCAGGAGACAAGGATACGCCATTAGCAAAGTAGAGGTCTTTGACGAGGACACGTGTAACACGTGTGGTAGGATCAAATCTAATGAGACGGCCATGTGGTTTGCCTTCCAAGAAATCAAAGATAAACTGATGGATATTGTACTTATAAGTAGCATCAGTGAAATACAAAACGCCATTATCTGCAACAACGACTGCATCCGTCAGCTTAAATCCAACTCCTTCCGCTTCATCCGTCAACAGTTCCGTCTTCTTCCCGTCATCACTTATGTTCAACAATCCCTAAACACACACAAACAAACTCACCTGAGTTTCGATTTTTTCAAAAATTCGATTTCAGGTTATTAACTGTCAAACTCGGGCTTTACTATGGGCTTCCAACTCAAAACCAATTAGCAATGAGTGGAGAGGCTTTAACCCGTTATATATTACTCAAGTCCCTTCACATCTATCACTATCAGATGTGGGATTTTTTCTCCACACGCCCCCTCGAGATAATGGCTATTCTAGCCGTTAATCTCGACAGAATCCATCACGCCCCCTCGAGATAATGCTCTTTATTTAGCTATCTCGATGGAATTGGGCCTTCTTTCGGGCCATCAATTAATGGGGTGATCGGGCCTCTGATCGGGCCGGATTAATTAACGGGCCAACGTGTGTAGGCTCTGATACCATGTTAAACTCGGGCTTTACTATGGGCTTCCAACTCAAAACCAATTGGCAATGAGTGGAGAGGCCTTAACCCGTTATATATTACTCAAATCCCTTCACATCTATCACTATCAGATGTGGGATCTTTTCTCCACATTAACTATCCCCAAAAACCTTGTTTGCGTCTGCGACAATGACTTCACCGTGGAGTCCAAAAGCAATACCGAGTGGTCTACCTCCTGTATTGATCCAATCCTCAACAACAGAGTCATTAATCCGGGTCGTGGACCTTGACTCGTTTCACCCATCCATCTGCACAACCAGTGTAGATGAGATTAGAGTCCTTATGGTAAGCGATATCTTCAGGGCTATTGAGACGACCAACGCCGATAAACTCAGCTCCGGTGAGAAATCTGTCATTTATAAGCGATGGGATTGAGGAAGCAGAGGAGATGAGTGAGTCAGCGGGAAAATGAACCGGGTCGAATGAGTCGAGTTGGTAGAGAACGATGGAGATGAGGAAGGGGACGAAGATGGAGAAGAACACAAGCATTGTAGATGGATTGGGTTTGTTTGTGGAAATAAAAACAATGTAACACTGAAATCTTGAAGTGGTTCAAGAATCAAGATCACGTTTCATTGATAGTAGTGTATGTAATTGTTACGTAACTAAAATAACCACCGTTCGATTAGTCTAATCTTATGGGCTTTAACATTGGCCCAATATTGATTATATGGACCCGTTTTCTCTTGACCGTTAAAACAAAGAGTAATATTTGGGCCTACATTATCAAACCCATTCTCTGAATGAGTAGTTTTTTTTTTTTTTCTTTTATGTGGTGGAGATTGACGTTGAGATGAGGTTCAATGTATCAAATTTTATGAAGATCTTTTGTCTGAAACGTACAATAATAAAAGTTACCCGTACATGATCTATTTTTTCTATATAAACAAGTTTTATATATACAGCCATAACAATTTTTTAAAACGGCGACAAGCCATGATATTGATTTATAATCTTGTCTCTCTCTCTCAACAATGCTTTCAATTGATCATATGAACTATGAATCCAATGGCAGCCTTGAAGCACTCAATCGAACGATAAATTAAAAAAAAAAGTTATAATTGATAAGACGTCTTTGGTGAATGAGGGGACAAAACATTGAACAGCACTCCCTCCTAAATTTTATAATCAACATTAAAGTAGGTCTAGTTGTATTCTGTAAACCTGATTAGATAGATGCTAATAAATTAAATTTCGATGATGTTGCTACATATTCCTCTTCTTCATGATTGTTTCAGACCTGTATGACCGATTTAATTCATTTCTCATGAACAGGTATGTTCCTATACACTCACCTCATTTCTCATCGAGAAGAAAATTTCGATTTTCGAGCAAGAATCTCTACTTTGTAAATTTACCATGTAAAATGGGAGAATACGTTACAAATCTCTCTAGTTCTTGATCCGACCAGAGTATGCGTGTGGTCCATTCGATAGTACAAGTTCGTGGAGTTTATAACTATATTTTCCAACAGCCCCTATATTTTGTTGGATATACATACGTTTCAGTTGAGTTTTACGCAAACAGCGGCTTTGACAGAGAAGGATGTGTGATATTAACACTTTGAGACGAGAGGTTCAATGTATCAAATTCCATGCAGATCTCTTGTCGGAGACGTACTAGTTTTAAGATTTCCCCGTACATTACATCGTCCCGTGATTTTGCATTATATCGTATACATACGATCCACTATGATACTTTTTTTGTTTCCTAAATAAACAAATTTATCATATAAGCATAACTCTGGTAACGGAGACAGACCATTATCTTAATTCATAATCTTGTCCCTCTCACTCTACAATGTTTCCAATTGATCACGAATCTAGTGACAGCCTTTGCAATCAAATTTTTATAAAACTTTATAATAAAACGTCCATTATTAAGGCGCATAAAACATTGAACCGCCCTCCTAAATTCTAATCAACATTAAATTATAGTATGTACAGTTGTGGTATAAACAATCATGATTAGGATCATTCATAATATAATATTTTTTTGTCGATTTTAAATTAATTAAGTGTCATTCTATAATTGTTTTTTTCACACAAATTAAGACGACATTTTTAAAAAATTATCAATACAATATGTTGTTTTCCAAGTAACGTAACTTAACTCTCTGCAAATTTCTCTATATATTTGACGTAATAAAACGCACTTTATAAGAATAAAATTGGAATTCATTTTAATTTATTTCATTGCAAATGTAAAACAATACTATTTTTTTTGTATTGTATCTTTTATAGTGCTGTGACATCTTTTTCCACTTCATAACCGTTACGGGAACCAATGGTGAATAGATAATAAGAGACAAAACTTGACAATTGGATGAAACAAGAACGAGTTGAAATCTGATAATGGTCTCTGCGACAAATGTTTCCATGTCTCTTCCATCTGACAAGCCCACTCTCTCCGGCTATCCAAATGGGAATCACAAAGGCAACATCTAGTTATGGCTCTATCTATGGTCCTCTAGAATTTGTTTCACGTTCAAAACAGAGCATTGAAAGCTTCCTTCACCACCCTCCATGTGCATCGTGGCTTGACGAAACAGTCACTGTTTATATATTTAATAAATATAATATCCCATGTTTAACGCACATGCCTTCACTCGCATTCATATATATACTCAACTTCTCATCTTTCGTTTTCTTCAGCAGAAGAATCAAGAAACATGGCATTTCCTGAAACCAAACTCCAAATGCCTATTAGATCTATAAGTCTTCCATCAAGAATTCACCATCCTTCTGCTAAGTTTCAAGCTGCTCTCACTCAAATTCATCTCTTCCAAAACTCATCTGATTCTCAATCTCTTCAAGTCTCATTGCTTAACCTCTCTGAGCTTTACCATTCCCTTAACCAACTCAATCACTCTCTTCCCACATCTCAAGCTGAACGTTCTCTTGACGTGTCAGCCACGTTACTAGACTCCTGCGACGCCCTGAGAAACCTAATCCTTACACTCAGAGAGCATCTCCTTAGCCTTCAATCTGCACTCAGGAGAAAAGACAAATCCATGGAAGTCCAGATCAAAGAATACTTTGCCTTCAGGAAGAAGACCAAGAAAGAGACTAACAAGCTTCTTCATGGCCTCAAGAAGTTGGAAGGCTCTGAGACCACCGAGCTCGCTGTCTCCATCTTCCGCTCTCTTTTCATGTTTCTGTCTACTACATCCGCCACGAAGACAAAGACATGTTCTCTTAAATTCGTCTCCAAGCTGATCGGTGGTGGTCATCATCGATCATCATCGTCAGAGATGAGCGAGTTGCATAACGTGGATGTGATTCTACGGTCAGATGGGGATAACTCCAAGGAAATGAAGAAGATGTTAGAGAGATTAGAAGAGAGAACAGAAGGACTTGAAGCTGCACTTGATTCTCTTTTCAAGTCACTCGTCCAATATAGAGTTTATTTGCTTAACACTCTTACAACACACTCCTAGTTTTGTTAGTTAGTCTCTAATTGTACACAATACACAAATAGTAATACATACAGATTCTTATAATGAAGAAATTAATGGATCCTTTGTATTTGTAAATCAGCAAATCATTTAGCTACAATAATCAGACACTTTTAAATGCTTAAGAAACTCAACAGAACAAAGTTAAGGAAGGTACGATAAGAACTTTGTTAGATTTGTGTCCGTACATTTACATGTTATGAGAAAATATTGATGATGCGTCAGTCTACCATTGGCGTAGAAGTATCCTCCCCCGTGCACATTATTTTTTTAATAATTGAGTTTTGATACAACCAATGATGATAAAGTCGTCATAAACATGATCAAGATCTTTAATTACGGATGGGCTAGTGATTTAGTTAACCCCTTCATTTGTTAATGATTTTTTTTTAAAAAAAAGAGAGAGGAGTGGATCTTTGATTCTTCTTGTCCCCACACAGCGATACACAGGCAACTGTACAAGGCTGCTACGAGGCCGACCCCATTCCAATTTTATATTGTACTCTTCTTCTAAGTAATCATAAGCCAATAATAAATCTAGAATATTTTGAAAAGTATAACAAAAACTATAAATAAATCATTTTTTTGCAACCTGGTTGGCAATATTGTTTTCACTAATAAGATGCATGTATAAGTTATAAACAATATAAACACTAGTAATAAATATAAACAACTAACACATTTCAATACAAAATTATATTTTATGTCTCATTATAGATGTCATATTTTACGATTAATTAATAGTATGTATTTATCTTATATTAGTACATTATATTTATTTTTCCCTAATCAAGATCTTGAATTTGTAGGAATCAATTGAAAATGTTAAATAAAAGTTTCTTAAACGGCATTTAGTATCAAATGGAGGTACACAATTATATTATAGTTGGAATCATGGCTTTTACTCATCTTTCTTACTAAGAAAAGAATGGGCATATATATATCAAAAGTTCGGTCTTTCTTTTCTATCACCCAAATACATAAGAGAAAACATGGAGCATAATAATAAACAAACAAAAAAAAAAAATGGGGGCATGAAACAAAAGCATTTGGCTTCTTCATACCTCTTTAATTTTCTATCATAATATCATGATATCATATTGTTGATATTTTATTGAAGTTGGAGAAGAACTGAAGAAGAAAGGAAGAGACAGTAGAGAAAGAGAAGGCAATAGAGAGGTGAGGTGATGGGGGCATTGGCTCACTAATTATGGCAATTGGGTGGCACAATAATTACACAAAATGACAAAACCCCAAACAAAACAATAATGAGAAACAAGTGTAATGCTAATAGTTTTGCCATTTTTATGTAAATGAAGGGTCCATCCAAGAGTAACGTGACTTCACATGGCCCAACTTTTTTCTTGTCTACCGTCGTTTAACTTGCAATACCTAAACTTAGGGTTGTCGGTTTTTACAACGTCGCTCGATGATACCTTAGTGTCAACTTATTCTACATATTTCTTTGTTATTATAGTGGTTGAATATGTAAAACAAGGGATAAAAGTTAGTTGGCTAGTGTGCATGGAGTTTAATTCGTTATACACGTATAAACCAAGAACTTGATTGCATGGCATCGAACAAAATATCTCAAATGAAATATCTTCTTGTACACCAAATAAAGTTGCATATAAGACACGGGAGATATTATTATGTAAAGCCTAATAGTTAGGAGTAGTAGCTAGATATTTTACAAGAGTAGAGATATTTGGAATATGTAATCTAATTAGAGATGAGAGATGTGTAGTTGCAGGCTGTACTTTGATAGAGACAAGTCAAGTTCATGAATTCAGGTTAGTTAAGAAAAGGAAAGCGGTGCTTGATTGTGATTTGATTATTAATATGTGTATATATTGATATCGTTTCCTCTGGAAGTTTTCAACAAGACACTCGTGCACACGGTCCCATATTTAGTATTATCCAACCACCATCTTTTCATCAATCATTTTCAATGTAAAATTATTTGGTGTTTAGATGATGTGTTATATCTTCCTTTGATCACACAAATAAGAGAGAAGATATGCTCACTAATTAAGTAATTAGAAAAAATCACCATATCCATGCATGACGGTGTTTACGAGTGCCCAAAGTTGAGGAGATGCATGACAAAAGATCTTAACTTTGATTCTTCTCGCCTAATCAAAGATCTAAGTGGGTGCACATCACATTATTTGTTCCTTCAACAAAGGATAAAAAAATAGTTCTAAATATATACAAAGACATGAAATTAGCACATTAGGTACATATTGAGCGAACTCTAATGACATCTCTGTCAATATCATAAATTAAGTGAGAGTAAGGCATAAAAAAGAACATGAAGTGGGTTTTGATGGAACAATGGTAACATTATCCCCTTCACGTGGCTTTTACTTTCATAACCCTTACTCCTATTTCATTTGACCTTTCTACATCTCTTCCTCTATATATATACTCAACTTCTTTCTAGCTAAAGCTCTCTCTCCATCTCAAANAAAAAAAAAAAAAAAAAAAAAAAAAAAAAAAAAAAAAAACCATCATCAATGGCTACTTCTTACCACGTCCGGTCTTGTAGCTTGCCAGCTCGGATACACCCACATGGTCTCAACCAGATTCTGCAACTCCTCAATAAGCTTCCTGCTGATAATAACAACAGTCTCTCGCTTCTCTCACATCTCTACGACTCTGTCTCTCATCTCTTCAACGACTCACCTTCTTCACTACTACTCCCTCATCACTCTTTCTTCACCAACCTTCTTGATCTCTCCCTTTTACACCTTGATTTGTGTTCCAAGCTAAGAGACATCACTTGCCGTATCAAGGATGGCCTCCGCGACCTCCGTTCTGCTTTCAGGCGGAAGAGACACAGTGGAGATTCTACCATACGCTGCCACGTCAAAGCCTTTATACGCTCTAGGAAATCTGTTCACAAGGACATTACTAAGCTACTCTTGTTGCTCAAACAAACCGGCCTTTCCTCCACGGAGTCCTCTCATCCCTTGATCACACTGCTCCAACAAGTTTGCTCCCAAACATGCCGTTCCTTTAGGACAGTCTTGTTGTCCCTATCTACAGCTGTACCAAATCCCAGGCTTTCCAAATGGGCCTTGGTAACCAAACTGGTGATCAAGAACGTTGCTAGTACAAGTGGTCAAGTTCGGACTGGACACAGAAACGAATTCCAGATGATGGATGAAGAACTGCGAAGATTCAGCTTGGCAGAAGAGATAAAGAAGGATCGGATCAAGTCTATGATGACCAACTTGGATAACGTATATGTTGCAGTTGAAGATCTGGAGGAGTCCCTTGAAAGATTGTACAGGCGTATGATCCAAGCTAGAGTTTCACTATTGAACATACTCTCTATGCATTTATGATTAACTCATTAATAGGATTCCATGTATGGATACAACATCATCCAAATTTTAGAGGAAACATGTTACCTTACATAGATTTTGGACACTGAAACAATGGAGGTAATTGTACTGTATAAAACTATATATATAAAAAAAACTTAGCAGCAGCGACATTTCAACATATCGATGCAAGTATAAGGTCTTGATCTATCCTCGAGTTCAAACGCAGTAGGAAGTGAGTCTAGATTATGGTTTCCGCAACAGATGTTGTATACGTTCCTCCGAATTCCTTTGCTAAAAGGATGCACTCGTTCCGGAATATTCCTGAATAACCAACAGCTTTAGTATCACACAAACAAACCAATCCCTAAAGTAACTAGAAGAGCCAATTTTTCTCGTTTTATTTTTTGTTAAACAACCTGATTATCATTACTAGGTGATAGAAAAAGGGTTGAATACCTCATGTATGGAATACGTCTTCGTCTCACAAGTTCATAGGTGCTTTGATTTGTCAGAATTAGGTAGCTGTAAGAAATCAGTATTGCAACAGTTAAACAATAAAAAAAAAACAGAAAGATATGAGATTGTGAAAAATAACACAAAAAATGTATACCCACCTGTGAAAAATCAATAAAAGCATCACAAAAATCAAGGACATCGACAATATGACAAGCAGCAGTATGATAATAGCATTCTTCCACCTGTTCACATTTCCATTTAAAATTCATGATTTAATTAGTTGGAGTGGCTAAAGGGCCTGAGAAGAAATTGGACAAAACACGGAAGGGAGATGAGAAAGTATCATACCAAGGTTTTGTTACATTACTCAGGTAGTCAACGTACATGATGAGCGTCCAGATGCATAGAGTTGTCTCTTCACAGATGTACCACCTGATATCACAGAAACGTATTAACGGGGTTTCAAAACCAAAAATTCTTATGCATAACTGTACGAGTTATTGAACAATGTAACAGTACTGGTTCAGATTTTGCAGGCTTACCAGAATTTACAATGGTTTTTCTGGCCTATACATGTTCCTAACCAAACACAGTGATGATCAAACTGAAGAACACATCGATCACAATCATGACAATGTTTGGTTCGTGGAGGCTGCAAAGCATTATGTGTTTTGAGAGAAAGATTAAGGGAGGAGAAACTTGAATTAACAGGTAAAAAACAAGCTGAACGAACAACTACAGTGGCCAATTGATTCAAATGTTACCTGCTCCACATGACAATAGCCGCATGTTAAATTTCTGCAAGTTACAAACGGAACAATTCAGTACACTCCTTTCTACTAATTGTTCTTAGTTATAAGCTGATTCTTCAGGATTCACACAGTTTATATGTACCTTATGGAGGTTCCTGGAGGGTACAAGTCGACAACTAACTTCCCCCAAGGCGTTGGAGGCCTTCTGACACTTGAGGCTGATCCTCCTTCCACAGTAACTACTAAGCTCTCACTTTTTCTGGAAGCATGTTGTCTTCGCTTAAATAATAATAAAAGCATAAACACAACAGTGAGACACAGTTAAGTAGAATTCAATTCCATCACTTTTTGATAAGAATCAAGTAACGAAACTGCATTTCTTATATTTCAGAATCAGAATCAAAATCAAGAACCCCAAGCAAAAAGGCTCCCACTACTACTAACCAAATGGTCAAAAGACCCTCACTTACTTTATCATCACTCTCCTTTAAATACAGACAACCCCAGTGTCTATTCACACTTGTTCCATCAAATTCAAAAAAGAGCATGCGAGGACAAGAACAAAATAACAAGTCTTACATTGAGGTGGTGGTAGGTGGGCTTCTGTACATTGCACTAGTCTCACAAACATCCCTCATTGCATCAACAACATACCTAACAAAGACAAAACAAAAAAAGAAAGTCAAAATTTTTCAGTTGCAGAATCAAAAATGAAACACATTTATTTAGATATACATACCCAGGTGAAGAGCCAGAAGTTACAAAATACTGCAGAAGCGTTACAGAAAACAGAAAGAAATAAGAAGCCATGTACCTGTCAGAGAGCAGAACCACGATATTAAGCTCTCTAAATAGAAGAAGAATGTTTTGGAGTGATTGAAGAAGAAGGAAGGAAGGAGATGATACCATGGATCTCGCTTAGTTTTCTCGAGAAACTCTGCATCGAAAAAGAAGAGAAAGGCGATAAAGACGAGGTGGAGCAACACTAGTGCCAATTTCAGAAGCAGAGAAGATCTTCGAACTGGTGTGGTTAGATGGAAGAAGCAAATAAACAAAATTAGTTTACAGAAATCAGAAACACGGATCGTTAAAAACAAAAGAGAGGGAATTGGGGTAAAACCAGGATCGGAGAGACAAGGAAGGTTGATGAAGAATTGGTCACGAGCTCGATCCCACGGTTGAAGGAATGGGCAACATACGCCCATCGTTTTTGACTCTCCTTTTTTGTCTTTCCTTCTCAAGCAAACATTTGTGGGCGGAATTGGAGAGAAGAGACAGTGAAATTAGAAATCGCGCAAGAAGAAGCCAAAAAGAAGATCTTCAACAACAACAAAAAAAAAAAATGCAATCTTTGAAGAAGATAGTTTATGAAGAAGCGATAGAGAGAGAGAGAGAGAGAGAGAGAGATTTAATTACACATATTATTTGCCTAATGACTAATTTAATTACTGTTTAGTGGCAAGGAGATGACAAAAGGTAGGGAAGGAAGTGACAGACTGACTGTCTTTAGTTGGGCCTTTTTGTAAACTTAGGCCCAATAATAACCTCGGGCCTAAGAGTGTTTGTAAGGTTTTTTTTTTTTTTTTTTTCCAACTTAATAGAAGGTGTAATGGACTTGGTATGTTAGAAGATTTTGGGATATATGTCCACTTATGGTTTATCACAGTCAACAAGAGCTGGATGTAACCATAATTGCGCTTATCCGCGGGTCAAAAGACCCAAACTTAGCATAATAATGAGCAATCGATGTGTGATTACATTCTCAAAGTCTAAATTGAATTAGATAAAGTGATGATCAAAGAACGTTGTTAGAAGAGTATGATTCCGATGACGGTGAGGACCCCTCGGCCCATGGTTCTTTATTCGCGACTCATTGCATCTTCCCGGCGAAGCTGTTAGACGAAATCAAGGGAGCAGTAGAGAGGAGAAGAATCTGCGAGATGCTGATGGTAAGAGCTCTATCGGAGATGTTGCTACGCGGAGTGGAAGAGGGAGATTCACGGCGAGGAACGAGAGAAGAAAGTAGATAGATCAGGAGACCAGAGATTCTGGAGGTTTCACGGGATCGGTTATGATAGGGGAGGTAGTCTCCGATCCGGCGAAGCTAAGCCACCGTCGAAGGTCTTCTTATCTACTCCCTGCTACCTCTCTGTCTCTCACGACTGAGCATGAAAACCTCCACGACAAAGGACAGATCAGATCTCTTCCTCCTTCTCAAAACGGTTCTACGGTGGCGGGATGGCAACGGATCTTGGATTACCATTTCTGTTCGGTTACCATCGTCCAGGCTCACCGGAGGTCCTATTCTGGTTGAGTATCCGCATATGTGGACGGCGGCTGCAAACGAGTTTTTTGTTTGTAGATTAGGGTTTCACGGTCCCCGGTTTAGTCTTGTACGTGAACCCGACCGGTTTTGTTTTTTCATCGGTTTAATTTGGTTAGATGTAAATGAGTTGGACCTCTTGGAATTTTTGTATGGGCCTATTCCGGAAATAGCTCATTGGACATTATATTTTATAAATTGAATACCTTTTAACAAAAAAAAGAGTATGATGTATTGTTTGGTATAGTTGTAGTAGGGTGGGTCATTGGTGTTATACTTATAGAGTAAGTACTACTAGTATAATATATACCAATGACATTTTTCTTTTCTTTTTGGGTACAAAATTGGCAAAAGACATTTTTCTTAAATATTGTGATTCATTTGTGACATATATTATCTATAAATTCGATGATACATGTAAGACGCTCCTGTTTTGACTCTTGAGAAGTAATAAAGAAAACGAAATCAAGTGGGAAGAGAGGAGGAGGAGCATGCGAGCACGTTCGTTAGTTAGAGGGGATATGAGGAGAGCACATCATGTCCTTCCCTTAAAGCCACCGTCTTCACTCTTTTTTTTAATTCACATTTTACGTTTCCTTTGAACGTAATTTCACCTTTACTGTTTTTAAAACCAAACCAAAGAAGGAAGCAGACAACATCGAATGGGCAATTCCAAACGATTGTTTGGCGTTGTACGGAGGAAACTTCTCAGGCGATCTCACAGCAGAATCACTATCATTCGTTCATCATCATCAGCTCCAGAAACTACTCGACAAGAAGATATTGCCGCTGTTAAAATCCAAGCTTTTTTCAGAGGTCACCTGGTAAAATATATATATATAACAAACTCAATTTCTTTTAATATCTCATCTCTATAAATTTGGTAAAAGCTAAAAAAAAGGTTGAGCATTGCGCGCAGGCAAGAAGAGCGTTTAGAGCATTGAAGAGTCTTGTCAAGTTACAAGCGGTGGCGAGAGGAGTGCTTGTGAGGAGACAAGCTCGAATAGCATTACATTGTATGCATGCTCTTGCTCGTTTGCAGGTTAGGGTTCGTGCTCGTCAGCTTCTCTCCCATTGATTCTCTTCTCTGCTTTTTGCCCTGTTTTTTTTCAAAAAACCTCTTGTGATTGTGACATTTATACATCATTGTCCTTTCTACTTAATTCACCGGTTTGTGACTTTGTTATATATGTACTTACTAGCTAACTCTCTAACACCCTGCATTTGTACTAATAAACAAGATCACTTTTGCTGACACATTCTGTCTCAAAATTATGATGAGTAAGTAGTAGACAATATACACATTCTACAAAGATCCGTATATAGAGTATTTGGATAGATACCTTGGAAAAGAAGAAAGGGAAAGGCTTCCTTTGAGACGGCACTGTTTTGTCTGATTTTTATGAATCTGAAAGTTATAAGCAAGATCAGTCACCTTAAAGAGTCTACATCGCCTAGGTAATTACAGAAAAAAAAAAAAACAACAACCAACCGTATCCGTTTCAACAAACATAAGCAAAAATCATACAATGTCGATCTACAACAAGATGACAAAGTCCAAAAGAGAGAGGTACGAGAGAGCACTGAGATATTGGCGCGGCTCAATCAGATAATCTATAGAATGTACGTGCGTGGTGTTCACGAAGATCTGAGTGAACCAGGCCAATATCAAAGGGACTCTATCATGCTTAAGTGTTGATCATCAAAGGAAGCCATCTTTGTAAAATGAATAGAAAAAAAACTAAGAAAGAAGTGTGTTAGTTTGATGTGAAGTGTGAGGAGGAGAAGTGAGAATGTCTGTGGGGGAGTTATAAAGGGAGAGAGGAATTAAATTAGGGTATGAGAGAAGGAAATGGAAGGTATGGAGCATTAAAACCTCATCTACTACCAAAGCACCAAAAAAGCTGGCTCACCCTCTTTACTCCCTNTCTTGCTCGTTTGCAGGTTAGGGTTCGTGCTCGTCAGCTTCTCTCCCATTGATTCTCTTCTCTGCTTTTTGCCCTGTTTTTTTCTTTGTTTTTTCTTTTCAAAAAACCTCTTGTGATTGTGACATTTATACATCATTGTCCTTTCTACTTAATTCACCGGTTTGTGACTTTGTTGTATATGTACTTACTAGCTAACTCTCTAACACCCTGCATTTGTACTAATAAACAATATCACTTTTGCTGACACATTCTGTCTCAAAATTATGATGAGTAAGTAGTAGACAATATACACATTCTACAAAGATCCGTATATAGAGTATTTGGATAGGTACCTTGGAAAAGAAGAAAGGGAAAGGCTTCCTTTGAGACGCACTGCTTTGTCTGATTTTTATGAATCTGAAAGTTATAAGCAAGATCAGTCACCTTAAAGAATCAACAAAGATAAGCAAAAATCATATAGGTCGATCTACCAACAAGATGACAAAGTCCAAAAGAGAGAGTTACGAGAGAGCACTGAGATATTGGCGCGGCTCAATCAGATAATCTATAGAATGTACGTGCGTGGTGTTCACGAAGATCTGAGTGAACCAGGCCAATATCAAAGGGACTCTATCATGCTTAAGTGTTGATCATCAAAGGAAGCCATCTTTGTAAAATGAATAGAAAAAAAACTAAGAAAGAAGTGTGTTAGTTTGATGTGAAGTGTGAGGAGGAGAAGTGAGAATGTCTGTGGGGGAGTTATAAAGGGAGAGAGGAATTAAATTAGGGTATGAGAGAAGGAAATGGAAGGTATGGAGCATTAAAACCTCATCTACTACCAAAGCACAAAAAGCTGGCTCACCCTCTTTACTCCCTACTTCACTCTCTTCTCTCTCTCTCTCTTCATACTTCATATATCCATCGTTCAAAACTAAATTGGCTATGCAATGAGAACCTATACTCCTTTGTCTCCTCCTCTGTCTTTCTATCTTGAGGAGGTTCATAACAAAATTCAAAAGAAAAAACGAAAAAAAAAGGATTTTGAGGAAGAATTAAAAGAACATCGATGAAGATGCTTTTGTAATAAATTTTGAGGGAATCTCGCAGAAGAGAGGGGACACTGGCTGGCCTGCCTGCAACATTTAATAGTCTCTTACTGCTTTTTTATCTTTTCTTTCTAGGTCCCCCTCTTTCCTCTGCTTTTTACAACCCCTTAAGCAAGTTATGAACCCTAATATGACCCTTCACTCTCTCTCTCTCTCTCCATTGATGATTCTCAAGAGAAAAGATTCGCAGTTTTAATGTCACATTGTAACAGCAGAGCTTGTTGTTTAAAACGAACACCCTTTTTTGTCTGGTTAGGACTGGTGGGAAGGCAAAAACTTTTGCACCCTTATTTACTTCTCTCTCTCATGCTACTACATTAACCCCTCCGGTCCACCATTGCCATAAATTTTATGCAGAAGACACACTTTATCTCTCTCTCTCTCTCTCTCTACCCAATTATATTTTCTTGACTTACAAAATCAAATCATATCTCTAGATCACTGTTTTACAATAGTTCACTTTATGATTCGTTACCATTGAGTAGCTTGATACCAGTGTTGTTGCATTAAAAATAACACTAAGCTACTAATATGTACAAGAAGCTAATAGTACTCACGCCGAGTTTTCGGGCCACCTTTCTCTCTATATGGCTGCAGAACATGATCTACAGCGTACCTAGGTTTCTCCATCGCCAAAACCAAAAGGAAAAGTAAATGCCTACATAAGTAAACTGATGTCAATGTCTCATTAGTTTACTTTAAGCTCCTTAGATATAAAGCTTTAACTTGCCATCAGAACAAGTAGAACAGAATAAGCTACAATTAAAGGGATAAGCGAATTTAACAACTTCTTTTTAGAGTAAACTGACAAAAACGTGCAACATGTATGGCTTCTTACGGTGAATCAATGCATATAATGTCGCCACATGTTTAGAATTTTCTCGACAGGAGCAGAAGTTACAACCTGATAAGGTGCAAGTTCTAGAGTGTAAAAATGGGGAAACCTGAAGCGGGAACATATGTATTCTGAAGGATGATGATGATCTGTAGTCATGTCTATTGCAGAATTGAGATTTCATTATAAACTGATTCTTGGCTTCATTCACATATTTAGAATACAAATCACTTTCAAGCACCTCTGTATAGTAAAATAAAAATACAAAATACATGACGGAAGAAGGCCTACATTCATATTCATTCATCATCAACAACAATTACATCGTTACACAAAGTTTCGCAGAATAAATAAAAATTAATAATTACTGGAATGAGTTCCAAACGTCAGTAGTGTGTGGCTTTCACGTTAAAATTATACATTCTTATACCAACAAGAGT
>NC_025690.1:14608176-14609931 GCF_000633955.1 Camelina sativa | reverse complement strand
TCTATTGCAGATTTGAGATTTCATTATAAACTGATTCTTGGCTTCATTCACATATTTAGAATACAAATCACTTTCAAGCACCTCTGTATAGTAAAATAAAAATACAAAATACATGACGGAAGAAGGCCTACATTCATATTCATTCATCATCAACAACAATTACATCGTTACACAAAGTTTCGCAGAATAAATAAAAATTAATAATTACTGGAATGAGTTCCAAACGTCAGTAGTGTGTGGCTTTCACGTTAAAATTATACATTCTTATACCAACAAGAGTGACTTTTTTTTTTAATATATAACTACAAAAGATGGAACCTAAAAGTGGAGAGAGTATCTTAGAGTTTCTTGGGGAAGGTCATACCGCCGCCTCGGATGGAGAGAGGGGGTCCTTTGACAGAGCTCACCTGATTCGTATCAAGGAAAATGACGACCACAGTTATGTCATCGTGGAAATGCCTCCTCACTCCTCTTTCTATCTTCTTCAGATCAGAGTATCTCATCTCTCGTTTCTTTGCCGCTTCTTGCAGTGCCATTTTCACTAGTCTCCGTGCTATCCCCTGCATTCAATTCCACAACAAAAGACGGAGTCAGTCAATCTCTGGTTTTGTAATAGGTTTATATTGAAACGGTAAAAGAAAGAAGAAATGGGTCTCGCGCACGTTTCGTGGGTGGTTCTGAACAATGTCAACAGCTTCTTGGTTGCTCAGCTGTTCCCATAGTCCGTCAGAAGCAAATATCAGAAACTGATCCTGTGGTTGGATCTCATGCTCCGTTATAGTTGGTTCCCCACTCAAGATCGGTCTTTTGAATGGCTCGCGGAGTCTGTACTTTGTGTACAATGGTTCCTTGTTGAACTCCGCCTTTTTAAGATACACGTCACCTATGGATCTAGATATCTACAGAGCAAACAAACATATCTTATCCTTTTCAACTTCGTATCTCCAGAGTTTATCTTGACATGGCAAATGAACAAACATATTTAGGCGTTTGCACCTAGTGCCTAGTGTCTACATGCAGTGATATAGATACAGATTCAACAGTTACCACAAATTTCAATTTCAACTAAAGCTCTGACTTTCTTGGGTTGGTGGGTTTGGTAGGCAATGTCAAAGTCAAAGTAACTACAAATCTAGGCTTTTGGGTGTACAGTCTAATTCAATGGATAGACCTTATCTCCATACAGGAAAAAATGGTTGACATGATAAAAGTAAGAAAAACGTGTTCTTTTCGATTAGAATTCAAGCGTCTTGGCTTCAAGAAACCAGCAAGACGTTCGAGGCCATTTAATTCAGTTTTTCTCCGGCTTGTCTTAGTTAGACAAAAGACAACAACATATCAATTTAACGAATGATTTACTAACATACTCATGTACCTGAAAGAAAAATCTAAATCCTACAACCCTAAAATCTAATGCTCAACGCCACACATTGAGAAACATACCTGAATAAGTCCCTTAACACGCCACACATTGTGCTTTAACATGACAATATGCGAGTCATCCGGGTGCAAGGAGTGCATCTCTTGTCTAACAGACTCTATGCTCACATTATGTTCTGCGGATAGCTGAAGCGCAATAACCTCTCCTGTCGCCTTCATAGCCCTTCCAAGAACAGCACGGGAATCCCCAACATTAGCGATGTAAAGCATCCCTCCGCATATAACACCGACCAGGCAGCAAGACCCAACAGCTGCAATCTGTGGCTTAGTTGGCCACTGCTTTGTCACAACACCTAGAAACCCTTCTTCAGTCGC
>NC_025690.1:14604604-14606731 GCF_000633955.1 Camelina sativa | reverse complement strand
GGTTGGATCTCATGCTCCGTTATAGTTGGTTCCCCACTCAAGATCGGTCTTTTGAATGGCTCGCGGAGTCTGTACTTTGTGTACAATGGTTCCTTGTTGAACTCCGCCTTTTTAAGATACACGTCACCTATGGATCTAGATATCTACAGAGCAAACAAACATATCTTATCCTTTTCAACTTCGTATCTCCAGAGTTTATCTTGACATGGCAAATGAACAAACATATTTAGGCGTTTGCACCTAGTGCCTAGTGTCTACATGCAGTGATATAGATACAGATTCAACAGTTACCACAAATTTCAATTTCAACTAAAGCTCTGACTTTCTTGGGTTGGTGGGTTTGGTAGGCAATGTCAAAGTCAAAGTAACTACAAATCTAGGCTTTTGGGTGTACAGTCTAATTCAATGGATAGACCTTATCTCCATACAGGAAAAAATGGTTGACATGATAAAAGTAAGAAAAACGTGTTCTTTTCGATTAGAATTCAAGCGTCTTGGCTTCAAGAAACCAGCAAGACGTTCGAGGCCATTTAATTCAGTTTTTCTCCGGCTTGTCTTAGTTAGACAAAAGACAACAACATATCAATTTAACGAATGATTTACTAACATACTCATGTACCTGAAAGAAAAATCTAAATCCTACAACCCTAAAATCTAATGCTCAACGCCACACATTGAGAAACATACCTGAATAAGTCCCTTAACACGCCACACATTGTGCTTTAACATGACAATATGCGAGTCATCCGGGTGCAAGGAGTGCATCTCTTGTCTAACAGACTCTATGCTCACATTATGTTCTGCGGATAGCTGAAGCGCAATAACCTCTCCTGTCGCCTTCATAGCCCTTCCAAGAACAGCACGGGAATCCCCAACATTAGCGATGTAAAGCATCCCTCCGCATATAACACCGACCAGGCAGCAAGACCCAACAGCTGCAATCTGTGGCTTAGTTGGCCACTGCTTTGTCACAACACCTAGAAACCCTTCTTCAGTCGCTTCATACGCTTTTTTAATAACATCCACAGACATACAAGCGTGCTCTGCTGCAAATCCTACAGAATTCAAATAAGATTATTTAGTTTCCACACGACTGGTTTGTAAACTCGTATTGTATGCATATATCATTCAGTAGCGCTCACTCTTTAGATGCTGAAAAAGATGATCATTAACAAAACGCGAGGTCTCAGGGCCGCCATGACCGTCATAAATACCAATAAAAGTTCCATAAGGACCAGAGTCAAGAGTACTCAAAGGACCAGACTCAACTTGGCTCTGATCCTCAAGCAAGTTGTTGGCCTGAACAACAGCCATGGAGAATTCACCAACGAGGTGCTGACCAGAGTCTTTATACCAAAGCAATCCATCTTGTTTTCCTGTCGAATCAGAGGACTTGCCCGAGGAAGAAGAAGACGGCCACAGACAAGCACTCAAGAGTTTCATTAACGTAGATAACATCCCTCATTTCATCAGGGCAACCCTTTTTGTCCTCCACATCCGTCAAAGGGATGCACAGAAACACAAACAAAGTAGACAAACAATCCTAAGGTTTTAAGAATCTGCAATTCAAAAGCAATAAACAGAGTTCAAGTAAGGATCTGAACAGAGTAAACAAAAATCAGAGTAAAAGATGAAATCAAAAACCCAACTTTTAAACCAAAAAAAATCAGCAAACCCAATTGGTCAATGGATCAGATAAGCAAGAGGGAATAATTAATTCAACAAAGATCAGAACAAAATCCAAACTTTTATTTTTTCAAACCCGGAGAAAAGTAGTACCTGAGATTCTGAAGAAGCTGATGTAACAAGAAGAAGAAGAAGAAGAAAAAGTCGCAGACTTTTCCAGTCAACAGATAAACTCTTCAAAAGGGGAATCTCAATCAGAAGCAAACCTTATAATCCAAGCAAAAGGATTTGAAGGGTTTTAGTAAATGAAAAGGTCGGCAAAACACGAACGATACTAGAGTTACAGGTGAGATCTAAAAGGATCGATGGTAGAGAAAGAGAGATTGATGGATTCCCAAATCAGATCCAGAAGAAAGAAAGAAGTAGTAGCGTCGACCTTCTCTTCCAGAAGAAGGCGAGAGAGAAGAGAAGAAGAAGAAAGAAAGAAAAAAAAAAAAAAAA
>NC_025690.1:14598205-14604350 GCF_000633955.1 Camelina sativa | reverse complement strand
AAAAAAAAAGGGCTCCACTGCTTCTAACCAGACAATCCAATCTCTCAATTACTGGATCAGATTTTCTAAACCTAACCCTTCTTTTTTCCTCTAATTGACTTTTCTTACCTCCTTTTATTTTCACAAACGATCCTTTATCTTTCTAATACTTACGATTTATCCCCCACTAACTAATAATTTTATCTATTAACCCCATTCCAACTCTGAATTCGACGGCTCTTCCTTATAACTTGGAGGCGTAATGCTTGCTTTTTAAAGAAAAAAAAAGTGTTGCAGATATTAGATTAGATGAAAGAGGAGGAAAGAAAGAAAGACAAGTGTTTGTTTTGTAATGTATTGGTTAGATTGGAAGAAGATGGATGGTTAAAAAAAAAAAAAAAGATATATGTCTGTGAGTGATATGAAAGTGGGACACGTGATATAATGAGATGATTTTAAAAAACGTTAGCTGTCTAAAATAAGACATACGTGTGCACTCATACATAAACATCTCCACCTGCACCTGACCTTCACCTGCACTTCTTTTCCCTCCCATTCACTTCTCTCCCATGTGCTTCCCCCGATCCTCCTCTTCCCTCTTCGAAAATGGGCCTTTAGATTTGTATGTTGGGCCTTATAACCAACTTACTATAAATGGTAAGGATAGATAGCAAGCATTTTGAAGATAAAAACCAACTAATAACCTCTATTTGGTAACATGTGGATGTGTGTAGTGTGTACTACGATATATGTTTTTAGAGTTGTTTGAATACATAAAAAATTAGGTATAATATATAGTTTGAGGTTTAGTTTACATTTGAAGAAATAAAATATCACAAAAATATTTTAATGTTTAATGTTATTATGCACATTAATTAATTATTTTCTATTAGCAATTAATATATATGGATTAATTGCTAATAGAAAATAATTAATGTGCATAATAACATTACTTTCTAAGAAAAAAGAGGCAAAAAAAGAGGGGGAGTAGTCAAGAACACCAACCCTACTTTCACTCTTCACCAAGAAATGAAGGAATCATAGAAAGACCCCCACATGTAAATTGATCACGTTTTCTTAAAAAAAAAAAAGTTTTGCCCGAGTATAACCAAACCTGGCTCTCACTCATCATTACAAATTCTTCATTTTCTTTCTTTAACGAACTATACATTTGTATATATATAGATTCACACTCAATAATCACTTTTCAGACTCCAGTTAATTACAAAAACATCAGTTTAAATAAATTACCTGTTCTTTGAACCGGCTTAATAAGATAATATATAGAAACGATGCAACATCATTCGGAAGTGAAGCAGCCTCTTTGCCCTAAGCCTCGCCGTGTGTGTCCTTCTCTTCCTGAATTTCTCAAACCTCTCTCGTGTTCTCTGCATTCCTCCACCTGGTAACATTATATATGCTCTAGTTCTTGTTTCGTTAGTTTGTGTTTCTACATTTGGCGTTTGTGGTTAATATGATTTACATAAGAATGTTTTAAATTGCTAAATTTCCTTTTTTTTATAAACCTAAATGCAAATATGCATTTCTTTTAAAACAATCGAAGCCTATATCCTCTTACTTATTTTTATGATTCTTGAAATTTATCACGATGATTCAGTACTCATATACATGTTTGTGCATTAATCAGCCAACAAAGTACGGAGGGAAGAAGCGACGCTATTAGCATAATCGATAAGGTCACCATCATTTCTACTCCCTCCGTTTCAAAATATAGGATGTTTTAACTAAAACATGTAGATTAAGAAGTCTTTACTTCTAATAAGTTCAACCAATCAGAAACAATACTGCATAATATAAAATATTAAACTAATCTAAAAGTTGCATAGAAACTTGAAAACATCTTATATTATGAAACAAAAAACTTTTCTAAAACATCGTATATTTTGAAACGGAGGGAGTATTAGATATATTGGATCTTTCCAAACGTGCATGCATGGATCTTGAGTGTTAAGTAAATACAAATATTAATTGTGGTAGGTGCAGCCGATAGAAGGTGGAACAGTAGAGTCAATGTGGTACGCAGGGTCTCCACCTAGGAGAACAGGGAATCCCCTTGTGCACGACCTACGTTTCATTCACTGCCTCGATCTTCTCCCCAATTTATCAAGAACCAAGGCTTGACATTCACATCTTTCATGGCTACGTACCTTATCAGCCACATACAAAACAAAGAAAAGAAAAAAAGAAAACAACAACTCCTTACGTACAGTACTACTACACTGCCATATCAATCGATCTTCGAGTAAAGATAGGTGGGTTGTCAAAATCCTAAAACATATGTAATTGGATATATTCTCGATCAAGAAGAGAATTCTCACTGAGTTCAAGGGCACTAATTAACTACGTACACAATGAATGCAGAGACTTATATATATAGGATGGTAAATTATATACGTACGTGGATAGGATTTTGGATGTTTATAATATATTAACTGGTTGTTTCCTAGCATTTTCTCTCTTTTTTTATTTTCTTTTTTTAGTTTGTTAAGCCTTATTCTGTCTTCTAAACATTCGTCTAATTTTATACATGACTTGTGTTTCCAATTATCTACCGATGCTCGTAGTTTGTTCGTATAATAATCGTATGTGTAAAGTTCCGGCCGGAGTTATACGTACTCTCTCTATCAGTTTTCTCAACAACTAAATATATTTTGGTTCAAGATCTACCAAGTAGTAAAACAGTTTTTTCGTAACCAAATAATTTGAGAGCTCTCATCTCATTTCATCAAAAATAGAAAGCCGGATTAATAAGAAGAAACAATTCGAGTCGTGCATGACGAATACCTGACACGTGTGGATGAATCTATCAGTATTTTCATTTCCATCCTCTTATTTATATTTTATGACAAAATCACCCCGTTGTTTTCCTTATAGACAAACATTTTTTAAACCATAGCCTAATAATGTGTACCGGCTGCACCAAACTGATGGAACAAACAAACATCCCTCCACGTCTCTCTATTCACACAATTCCACCAAATAATTATACAAATAGCCACACAACACAACACACATCGATTCAATGTAGTACTACTTGTGGTTTTCTTTATTAAGAGTTAAGAGTAAGAAAAAAGAAGAAATATTATGATAATTCTCTATCCTAATAATTAAATAGGAAAGTTGATGTTCAAAAAATTGAATTAAATACGAAAATTTCGTTGGCAACATAATCCTTCAATGAAGATCTTTAAAACCCGTTGACAAAGACCAAGCACCAGACAAAACGTTGACCTTATGGAAACGAAGAAAGTTTCGTGTAGTAAAAGAAATTCAAACTAGCAAGAATCATACATCTCTTCCTAAATTTTTCTTAAACTTTATATTCATACAGAGAGACAGAAAGACCGGAGAATGGTTTGGATTAGTGGGAAGTTGAGATGGATGTTTCAGTTTGGATTCTTCTGCGTTATGAGTTCGGGATGGGCTTCTTCTGTCTCAGGATCCTTCTCCTTTGAAATTCATCATAGATTCTCAGAGCAGGTCAAGACCGTTCTAGGTGGTCATGGCTTGCCTGTAATGGGCAGCCTTGACTACTACAAGGCGTTGGTTCACCGGGATAGAGGTCGGAGGCTAACCTCCAATAACAATCAGACAACTATTTCTTTCGCTCAAGGCAACTCCACCCAAGAAATCAATTTGTATGAAACTTTTTGAAACTCCTCTGTTTTCTCAATGGTAGGTAGTACTATATAGAGTTTTGATTATATGGTTTTTTATTCTTAATGATCAGTCTACATTATGCGAATGTGACGGTAGGGACACCGCCTCAATGGTTCTTGGTGGCCTTAGACACGGGAAGTGATTTGTTCTGGTTGCCTTGCAATTGCAATTCTACTTGCATACGGACCATGGAGACTGACCAAGGCGAGGTACTATATTATCTTGGAATGTTATTCGTTATAACATTAAAACTCGATCATTTTTTTTTAAAGAAATCAATGTATACACAGAGGATAAGGCTTAACATCTACAACCCAAACATATCAACGTCAAGCTCAAAGGTTACATGCAATAGCACACTATGTACATCAAGAAACAGATGCCTATCTCCGAACAGTGATTGTCCTTACAGAATTCGATATCTTTCGCCGGGAAGCAGAAGCACAGGTGTGTTGGTGGAGGATGTGATCCATATGAGCACAGAAGAAGGAGAAGCTAGAGAGGCTCGGATCACATTCGGGTTTGTAATTCTTTCTAACTTCATGCATTGTCTTCAAGCTCAAAACTAATTGACTATTGTCTTTTTATATATTACTTTTGGTTTTTTTCTTACTTTCATATATGTGAAATTTCTAACACTAACTAACAAAATAGAATACGTAAATGGTGGCAGATGTAGTCAGTCCCAACTAGGGTTGTTCCAAAAGGTGGCTGTAAATGGTATAATGGGACTTGCAATAGACAACCTAGCGGTTCCAAACATGTTGGTTAGAGCCGGAGTGACCACAGATTCTTTCTCAATGTGTTTTGGTCTCAAAGGGAAAGGAACAATCAGTTTCGGAGACAAAGGCAGCTCAGACCAGCTTGAGACTCCATTGAGTGGCACCCTCTCTCCGTAAACTCTCCTTTGATTACACCTTTTTCTTTTATTCTTTCCAATAAGAACATTCATATGTAACGTACATTAACATGATCTGAACACAGGCCGTTTTACGATGTGAGCATCACCAAATTCAAGGTAGGAAGTGTGACGGTAGAAACAGAATTCAGCGCGATATTTGACTCCGGGACCGCGGTTACATGGCTGCTGGAGCCTTACTACACTTCTCTAACCACAAATGTACCTACATAACTGTATTAACTTCTCTTTAGATTCATGCACAGATTGTTTGTTTGCGTTTATGGTTGCATTTATAGTGCATTACGCTCCAAGTGAACCTACAACCTCAAACGCGTAAATTGTGTCTGAAACAAACAACCGAGGCATTAGTCCACTATAGCTAGTTAGTTATTAATGTGTTGTGTTTTTGCAGTTTCATCTCTCTGTACCAGACAAACGACTTCCGGCAAATGTAGATAGCCCCTTTGAGTTTTGCTACATTATTACATCAACGTACGTTAGCTATCTTCAGCTATACATATGATCAAAGAAGAAAACTTTAAGGAATATTTGATGCATGTGTATTTCTGGTTGCAGTTCAGATGAAGAGAAACTTCCTTCAATTAGCTTTGTGATGAAAGGAGGAGCTGCTTATGATATTTTCAGCCCAATACTTGTCTTCGACACCTCCAGTGTACACACATCTCATCTTATATATTACATATCATATTTTGACTATATAAGTATATGAATCTCCATTGCATTTACGTTACAGGGTAGTTTTCAAGTCTATTGCTTGGCCGTCTTGAAGCAAGTTAATGCAGACTTCAACATCATTGGACGTTCGTTTCTTTTACTTTTCTTTTCCTTCAACCAAAAACATCTTCTTGCACATCTTTTTAACCAATTCCTAATTAACCACATCAACTTTTCCACTATGTTAGAAAACTTCATGACCAACTACAGAATCGTCCATGATCGGGAGAGAATGATCTTGGGATGGAGAGAATCTGATTGTATGTCCAAACTTAATTCCCTAATTATTTTGACCAAAAAGAAATATTCATGTTGGTGACCAGTTACTTCTTGACATTTTTTCAGGTAAAGATGCTAACGGTTCTGGTTCCAAGGGACCAAGCGCTCCAGCGAAACCGCCATCGCTACCGCCAACGCCATCTCCAAGAACCGTTAACCCTTCCACCCGTTTAAACCCTTTGGCTGCTTCTTCACTTTTCATCATTTGCTTCATTTCTTTTATGTGCTTGTGATAGTGAACATCTATTGTGCAAAGAGCTAATTTATTTTCGTTTCCTATCTTTTAATAAGTTTCATACATTATTTAATCTATCCTAGAAATTGTAAATTCTCATCTTCTGGCCCCATGTTCCCTTTCACCCAAGTGGGACATTTTTATAAATACAATATCTGAACATGTGAGCTCAGAACATTTATTCCTCTCCCAAATTTTAATATCCAAAAGTCCAATATGGAATTTTTGAAATGTTTAACTAATGATGAATTAGAAGACTTAAGAATGATTCAACTTGTCTAATACGACTGCATGGTTCATAATGCCATCCTAGTCCGTTGACTTCATACAAAAAG
>NC_025690.1:14592085-14597805 GCF_000633955.1 Camelina sativa | reverse complement strand
TTTCTCAATCGTATGTTTCATATTAGTATATTGTTTTAGTGTTGGATGTTGATATATACTCAGTGGATTTGATTGCTTTTAAGTTTTAACCTTAACATGTTTGATATATTTGCTAAATTGCTCTTCTCACTTCTCTGTAACTTTTCCAAGAAATGAAGAGTCACGTGTTCCTTTGATGCCATTTTGCTGAACATGAATGTATCTCTATATGCTTGTAAATTTATGTCGATCAAGTCTACACTGGTTTATGTCAGGACTGTTATATGTGTTAGAGATTGATTGAACAAAGATCTGAGAGAATTCTTTTTTTGTTTTGTGTAAATCATCATTGATACGTAAATTTCAGGTTTAATTTTTAATGTAATTTGTTGAGTTAACCATTTAACCATTTAACTCGTTTATTGGCAAAATAGTACATTTCAAAACTTAATTGGAATTGTAGTACATTTACTATTTATAATTGGAGAAATAGATGGGTTTTACTATTTGTGTAATAGAAGATATATGAGATATATAAGAAAGTGGGGTATAGTGTAGTAGTGTAAACTTATAAAAGGGTAGCTGCATAAAAGATATCCGTACAACATATTTAGTGTACACATTTATTACACACATATTAAATATTTTTATTTCATTCATATTGAATATATTATATATCAGCTGTACGGATAAAAACATGTATATTAACATATATATAAGTACACTAAATGAACTGTACAGGTTAAACTTGTGTATTATTATTTATTTGTAAACTTAATAATTGTACACATTATACACCTGTACAGACACCTGTATATATTATAATGTGTACAAACACCTGTACACTTAATAAGGTGTACGGATACAAAATTTATAAAAAATATTTAACATTATCAAATATAATCATTACACAAAATGCATATCAAATTATAAAGAAAAAACATAGATTTTTTTTGTATCTGTAAAAAAATTAAAAATATAGATATATTGAATAATATTTTAGTTATTAGATTCAAGGGGTGATTTAATATATATATTAATTTCAATGGCACATTTGTAAATAAAATGATTAGTAGAGGATTAAAAAGTAATTCAAATAGTAGTAAATGGTGAAAGTGTGGGTTTTGCCAATTTTAAATAGTGAATGTACTAATTCTTCAATTAAGTTTTAAAAATGTACTAAAACTCCAATTTTCTCTTTAATTAATGAGCTTATGGGTTAACCCAACTCATTTAAACAAATGAGTTGGATCAACCCATTAACTCATTCCATCTAAATTCAATAGGTAATGGGTTGATTTGAGTTGAGTTAATCATTTTGACATTCCTAGTTATATGTAAGTCGAGTTTTAGTATGATAACAAATGTTTGTAATATAAGCCAACAACCTTTTTATTTAAATTAGGTATACGTATATATACACTACTGATCTAATGTGGCATGATTAAAAAAGGTCAGCTACAATACAAACAGTGTTAATTGAGTATAACTATATTATTACGAGGGAATAACCAAGAAATTATATAATAAAGGGAGTTCAATGCAAAAAAAAAAAGATGGGTAAAAGGACCTTTTTCGAAAAAGAAAAGAGTTGACGGCTAAATTCAAAAAGTCGTCTCTCTCTCTCTCTCTTCCTCTCCTCCTGATAAGAGAACTCTGCCCTCGTCAACCTTCTCCTTTAAAGGAAAGAAGACGAAGATACAAAAATAAATAATGGCCACTACTCCGATTAAACAAGTATTACCTCAAAGGATCAAATCACCTTCTCTCAGCATGTCTGCTACAATGCGAACGAGTCAACCTTTTGACTCTTTTTTTTTGTTTGGGTTCAATTCTTCAGTTTCCTTACATATACGCGCGGAGTATATATCTTTATCTGAGAAAGCAACCGGAGTTTTATTCCGGAGGTGTTTTTGTTTTCTTGTAAAAGCTCTGAGATTGAAGTCATGGACGTTGCACGCCAAGTGTTTGTGTTATTGTCTGTGCTAGTGGTGTGTTGGGGTTTCGAAAGATGTGAGGCTTATGGGAAGTTCGGGTTTGAAGTACACCACATGTTCTCTGATAAGGTCAAACAAAGTCTTGGTCTTGACGATATAGTGCCGGAAACGGGAAGCTTGGAGTACTTCAAGGTTTTGGCCCACCGTGATCGTTTGATCAGGGGTCGAGGTCTTGCCTCCAACAATGACGAAACCCCGATCACTTTTGATAAAGGAAACCTCACGGTTTCAATCAAGCTTCTGGGAGCGTAATGCATCTTTCTCTCATCTTGAATTCTCAACAATTCGTTTTCTTGTTTGTAATGCAATATGTTATGTTGAATCCACTCATTGTTGAGTTTGATTTGTGAATTTATGTGGTTTCAGCCTGTATTACGCTAATATCTCTGTGGGAACACCACCTTCTTCGTTCCTGGTGGCTCTGGACACAGGCAGCGATTTGTTTTGGTTGCCTTGTAACTGTGGTACCACTTGCATCCGCGACTTGGAAGATGTTGGAGTTCTACAGGTTCCTTTCCCCTTTTGAAAGCAGATTGACATGTTTTCTTTAAACTATTTTTTTTCTTTACTCTTGTTGTTTTCTCTTCTTTGGAAACAGAGTGTACCACTCAATCTATACACTCCCAACGCATCTACTACGAGTTCTAACATTCGATGTAGTGACAAGCGTTGTTTTGGATCGAGAAAGTGTTCTTCTCCTGCAAGTATATGTCCTTATCAGGTTTCCTACTCTAACAGCACAGCCACCACGGGGACATTGGTACAGGATGTATTGCATCTGGCCACAGATGATGAGGATTTAAAGCCTGTCAAAGCTAATGTAACGCTTGGGTAAGTAAATGACTCTTATCCTCTGTCTTTTCTTAACCGAAAAACCTTCATGGACGCTATCGCACCTCTAAAACACTGTTCATGTCCTGTTAACACTATGGTGTGCATAGCAAAACCAATATTGAATATAGTGTGAAATCCGGACATGTAAAAATGTTGAGGTCTTCTGAGCATTCATGATAGCTCCATCAACTGTCCTCTGTTTGAGAAATGACTTCTGAAGCAACCAAGGAAATGCCAAAGAACTGAATCCGTGTTTCTGATGCAGTTGCGGTCAGAAGCAGACAGGTCTGCTCCGGAGAAATATTTCTGTGAATGGTGTTCTTGGGCTTGGTATTAAAGATTACTCTGTTCCTAGCCTCCTGGCAAAAGCTAATATCACGGCAAACTCCTTCTCAATGTGTTTCGGGCGTGTCATTGGCATTGTCGGAAGAATCAGTTTTGGAGACAAAGGCTACACAGACCAGGAGGAGACTCCATTCATTTCTGTTGCACCAAGGTACGAAGTCAAAACAGTGCCTATAGTTTTTTAATTTGATGTCGATTCCCCCGTTGTTTTCTTTTTGACATTTTTGATCCAAAATGAAAACTAGTACGGCATATGGTGTAAATGTGACGGGAGTATCAGTAGGGAGAGATCCTGTTGACGTTGGCTTTTTTGCAAAATTCGACACTGGCTCATCATTTACACACTTGCTGGAGCCAGCATATGGTGACCTTACCAAAGCTGTATGTACAAACTTTTCTTCCTCTTAGATAATATTGAGCTGTTAAAATCATTACATATATCAGTAACGTTTGCAGTGGATATTAAGATGAAGATTTCTTAGAAGAAAATCCTTTCCTCCAACCTTGTGTTTGTTACATCACCATGACATTCGTTCTTTTACTTTTGCAGTTTGACGATCTTGTCGACGACAGGCGACGCCCAGTTGATCCCAAGGTTCCCTTTGAGTTCTGTTACGACTTGAGGTCATGCCCGCATTCTTATCAGCGTAGTTATTAGATGCTTTTGCCTATTTTAGTAGAATGTGTTGGACTTTTAACGCAAGCTGGATTGAATTTATAGAACAGATATTAAAGTATTAGGAATTGAAAGCAGCTAAGTAACTTGTAAGATGGACTAATTTGTATCACATTTGTATACTGATGCTCTTCATCTTCACATTGCAGCCCAAACACCACAAGCATAAAATTCCCCTTAGTAGAGATGACTTTTGTAGGAGGAGGCAAAATCATTCTCAATAATCCGTTTTTCACGGCACGAACTCAGGTAAGACATGGTTTTAATTCTTTCTTTCTTTCATGTACTAGCGTATCTATTTACATTTTGATTTTTGGATATGAACTATGAGTAACAGGAGGGTAATGTAATGTACTGCTTGGGTGTTCTGAAGAGCGTAGATCTCAAAAATAATGTCATTGGACGTAAGTATCTCAACGCTGATGCACGAATTCTGTATATATCCATATACATATAATGAGAACATTTGTGGATTGCAGAGAACTTCTTGGCTGGCTACCGCGTTGTATTCGATCGGGAGAGGATGGTTTTGGGTTGGAAGCCGTCTCTATGTGAGTGACGAAATCAGGAAGTGGCTGTATATATCCTTGGAATAGAAATATAATTGACCATGATGTGTTTAATGTCATGGGCAGGTTTTGAAGATGAAAGCTTGGAATCAACGACTCCTCCACCACCAGAGATCGAAACTGTAGCACCAAGTCCAACTGTATCCGCTCCATCACCTACTTCTCCTCCTCCTGTTATTTCTGCTACACCACCCCCATTCGACCCTCGCAACTCCACAGGCGGTGCAGCCAGTCTCATCCCTCTCACATCTCAACTCCTACTTCTCTTACCTCTTTTAGCCTTCCTCTGAATCACAGAAGTCATTTGTTTTGTGTTGGCTTGACCATTGTATGTTCATTCATTTCAATAATAATCTTCGTTTGATGTGCACAAAACAATATTTCATTGGTTTGAGAGTGGTAATCTTATCTCCCTGTTACATATGTATGGTTTTGTTACATTAGTGTTTTGGATATATTAGTGCGTGGCACAATTGCAGGAAGGAGATTATGTATTTTGTCAAGCATGTTTGTTTGTCTCGTTAGGAAAAGATATAGATTAGCAGTACCAAAAGGGTATTTTGTAAACCTTTCACCAAGTGGGACATTTACTTTACAAATACTATTATCTTATTTTATACGGGAGTATGAAAGCAGGAGGGTACTGTCACTAGAAGAAAACACGTCTTTTGCGATGGACAAATCTATCGCGAATCCCTCGCAAATCGACAAAAGCGAGAAATTTGCGAGGAAAGTCCGTTCCTCGCAAAGCGCGTCTCGCAAATCGGTCAACGTTGCAATTCCCTCGCAACTTTTGCGAGGAAACGTTGTCCCTCGCAAATCCCACGCATTTTTGCGAGGAACTACTATTCTAGCAAAATCCTAGCAATTCTGGATCTAGTAAATCCCTCGCAAATTTGCGAGGCTTTTGCAATTAAAATTTCCGTTGCAAATTTCGGTGCAAATTGTAAAAAAAATTAGAATTTTCATTTTGGTAATTAAATTAAACCTGTAATTAAAATTAAACCTGGAATTATAATTAAACTTTATACTTAAGCAAATTAAAAGTACTAAGTTTACAATAACAAAACATAATAACCGATTTTGTTCTAAATATGAGAGGATAAAGAGTACTAAGTTTACAAAACAAGTTCATCATTGTTTACTGTCCGGTGGTTCCATCTCCGGTGGTTCCATCTCCGGTGGTTCCATCTCCGGTGGCAGGTCTGGCCGGTAAATCTTCTCGGCGAAATCTAGCAGCAAACTCTGGATCTTTAGATGCAAGATAATCAAAGTATGCATCATAACTATGCATCTTCTCTGAATTTTCTTGCATCTTTT
>NC_025690.1:14584189-14589733 GCF_000633955.1 Camelina sativa | reverse complement strand
AGTGTAGATCTCAACATCATTGGTCGTAGGTATCTCAAAAATCGATGCACAATTATATTTGTGTATGCATATAATGAGAGTATATATGTTTAGTGGAATGCAGAGAACTTTATGTCGGGCTACCGCATTGTATTTGACTGGGAGAGGATGATTTTGGGTTGGAAGCAGTCAAATTGTAATAAGTGACCAAATCAAGATGTGACACCAATCTCAGCCCTCTTGCAGCTGAACTCCTACCTCTTTTGGCCTTCCTCTGATTCACAGAAACTGTTTTTGTGTTGGTTTGACAACTTTATTAGGTTCATATAATAATAATAAACCTGATTGTTGAGCAAAACAATGTTCAATAAGCTTATCTTCCTGTTACAATGTAGTATGTTATTGACTCATTGTTGTTATGTAAACTAGGATGTTGGCCCGTGCGTTACCGCACAGGAAAGTAAAAACTTGAAATGATTAACATTGTTAATTTCACATTTCGAGTGAAAACTTTCTGGTAAAATTTTTAACTGTATAATATAAAAGTCATAAATAATGACTAAGATGAATTAACCAAATTAGTTAAATAAAATATTTATTATATATAGAAAAATGAAAAATCGTTTCAGTGACAATAAGAGAATAATGTTAAAGATATATAAATCTAGATTTACCGAATCATACTCAGATAATCAATTTTCAAAGATAATCACATAGAATAAAATTTAAATCATTATTCTATCGAAATTTATAAAAAAAAATAATAAGAGAATCAGGGAGAAAGAGCTCATAGCTGCAACTGCAACCAAAAATTAACTAAAAAGATAAATCTATGAAAAATTAGAAATCACAATTAATTACCTAAATTAATACTTGAAAGAGATGATCAATACAGTTAGATGGAAAACGACACCAAACAAAAGTTAGATGAATGAATCAATAAATAAAACAATCCAATTTTTTTAACAAAGATGAGTGAATTAATGTTGATAAATAAATTGAAAGAAAATAATACTCAGAATTTTCAAATTTGGAGGTATTAAACAATAGTCAAATAACAAAAACTCTTTTCAAGGTCCATAAAATATATATATATATATATACATAAACAAAGAGGTGTGAAACAAAAATATGTGAAAACTAACAAATGTGAACATTGAAAGCTGGGAGTACGACGAAGAAACACAATTGTTGGATCAAAATATTGCAACTTTTAAGATCATTAACAAATATAAAAAGTTAGATGAGATAATAAAAATAATCTCATCAGTTATATTTAAATTGACCCCTAACAGTGAGTTTGCTATAATATATAAACATATAAATGTATGATATTATTTATTAACTTGTAAGTATAAAAAATACTCAGAAAACAATAAATTCGAAACTTGTTTTTGTATCCCATAAAGGTTTATATATAATAAACCAAGAGGTGTAAAATATAAAGGTGTAAAACATAGAAGGATAAAAAAAAATGTGAAAAACTAATAGGTGCGATTTTTTAAGATGGGGGTACGACGAAAAGATGCAAAAATATGAAAATAAAGACGTGTGAAACAAAAAGATACAAAAACTAACAAGTACAAACATTGAAATCAAGGGGTACGACGAAAAAACACAATTATTGGATCAAAACACTGCAACTTTATATAAACAAAAAGGTGTAAAACAAAAATGTGTGAAAACTAACGGGTGCCTACATGGGAAGTTGGGGGTGCGACAAAGAAACACAATTGTTGGATCGAGTCTTTGAAACTTTTGATATCATTAACAAAGGGTGAGATCATTAATAATACTTAAATAATAAAAACTCTTTTCAAAATCCATAAAATCTGTATATATATAAAAAAAAGGTGTGAAAACAAAAAAGTGTGAAACAAATGTGTGAAACAAAAAGGTGCGAAAACTAACAAGTGCAACCATTGAAAGCTAGTGTTACGACGAAGAAACACAATTGTTGGATCAAAACATTGCAACTTTATATAAACAAAGAGGTATAAAACAAAAGGGTGTGAAAACTAACGGGTGCCAACATAGAAAGTTGGAGGTGCAACGAAGAAACACAATTGTTGGACCGAAACTTTGCAACTTTTGAGATCATTAACAATACTCAAAGAACAAAAACTCTTTTCAAAGTCCATAAAAATCTGTATATATATCAAAACAAAGAGTGTGAAAACAAAGAGGTGTGAAACAAAAATGTGTGAAAACTAACAAGTGCAACCATTGAAAGCTAGGAGTACGACGAATAAACACAATTGTTGGATCAAAACATTGCAACTTTATATAAATAAATAGGTGTAAAACAAAATGGTGTGAAAACTAACTGGTGCCAACATGGAAAGATGGGGGTGCAACGAAGAAACACAATTGTTGGACCGAAACATTGCAACTTTTGAGATCATTAACAAAAGGTTTAATAGGTGCGATTTTTAAAAGATGGGGGTACGATGAAGAAACACGATTATTGGAAAAAAAAACAAAGAAAACAAAGAAGTGTGAAACAAATGTGTGAAACAAAAAGGTGCGAAAACTAACAAGTGCAACCATTGAAAGCTAGTGTTACGACGAAGAAACACAATTGTTGGATCAAAACATTGCAACTTTATATAAACAAAGAGGTATAAAACAAAAGGGTGTGAAAACTAACGGGTGCCAACATAGAAAGTTGGAGGTGCAACGAAGAAACACAATTGTTGGACCGAAACTTTGCAACTTTTGAGATCATTAACAATACTCAAAGAACAAAAACTCTTTTCAAAGTCCATAAAAATCTGTATATATATCAAAACAAAGAGTGTGAAAACAAAGAGGTGTGAAACAAAAATGTGTGAAAACTAACAAGTGCAACCATTGAAAGCTAGGAGTACGACGAATAAACACAATTGTTGGATCAAAACATTGCAACTTTATATAAACAAAGAGGTATAAAACAAAAGGGTGTGAAAACTAACGGGTGCCAACATAGAAAGTTGGAGGTGCAACGAAGAAACACAATTGTTGGACCGAAACTTTGCAACTTTTGAGATCATTAACAATACTCAAAGAACAAAAACTCTTTTCAAAGTCCATAAAAATCTGTATATATATCAAAACAAAGAGTGTGAAAACAAAGAGGTGTGAAACAAAAAAGTGTGAAAACTAACAAGTGCAACCATTGAAAGCTAGGAGTACGACGAATAAACACAATTGTTGGATCAAAACATTGCAACTTTATATAAATAAATAGGTGTAAAAAAAATGGTGTGAAAACTAACGGGTGCCAACATGGAAAGATGGGGGTGCAACGAAGAAACACAATTGTTGGACCGAAACATTGCAACTTTTGAGATCATTAACAAAAGGTTTAATAGGTGCGATTTTTAAAAGATGGGGTACGACGAAAAAACACGATTATTGGAAAAAAAAGCTTGCAACTATCAGAATCATCAATAATTTTAAACCGTTAAATAAGATAATAGAAACAATCTCATCTGTGACTCCCAAAAGTGGGTTTGCTATTATATATAGATTGTCAAAGTGCATGGAGTGTATTAGAAGATTTGTTTAAGGGTGATTTTGTAAACTTTCATTTGACATTGACCGGATATACAAACTGCAGTCAATGTTGCGCATACGTTGATTAGAACATATACATATAGTGCTATGATTGATGACAGTACTATTATAGGTTCTGAATATTTCTTATATTATTGATAAAGAGCAAGTTTACATATATATATATATATATATATTAGTAGGAGAGCTTCGGGAGATATCTCTGTTTTCTTCCAGCTTTAAGATTTCAAAACTGTTCCACCCGTGTTCCATTCTATATTGTATTATATAATAAAAATGTCTTTAAGGGAAAAATATATATATATATATATATATATATATATAGGCCAGTTGCAGAGGATACTAGGGTTATAGTATTTACAATGAGATCCCTAAAGTTATTATTACATTCATTTTAGTCTTATAAGTACTAGATACGGAATCAAGGAGTAAAGTAAAAGATAACAATACTAGTGGGACTTTTCCGCGAAAAAGAAAGAGTTGACTTTATAACGGCTAAGTCCAGAAGTCGTCTCCCTCCGGATAAAAGACTCTGCATTTGTCAACCTTGAGCTTCAGGGAAAGAAGACGAAGATGCAAATAATGGCTACTACTCCGATTAAACAAGTATTTTTACTCCAAAGTATCAAATCACCTTCTCTCAGCATGTCTGGTACAATGCGAACTAGTCAAGCTTTTGACTTTTTTTTTTGTGGTTTCCTTACATATACGGGATTTGTCCCGTTGTATTTCGTTACCTGAGAAAGCAACCGGAGTTTTATTCCGGAGGTGTTTTTGTTTTCTCGGAAAAGCTCCGAGATTGAAGTCATGGACGTTGCACGCCAAGTGTTTGTGTTATTGTCTGTGTTACTGGTGTGTTGGGGTTTGGAGAGATGTGAGGCCTCTAGGAAGTTCAGCTTCGAAGTTCATCACATGTTCTCTGATACGGTCAAGCAAACTCTTGGGTTTGGCGATTTAGTTCCGGAAAAGGGAAGTTTGGATTACTTCAAGCTTTTGGCCCATCGCGATCGGTTGATCAGAGGTCGAGGTCTTGCCTCCAACAATGAAGAACCTCCTGTCACGTTCATGCGGGGTAACCGCACGATTACAATCGACCTTCTCGGATCGTAATGCCTCTTCTCCTTTCGTTTTCTTTTTTTTTATGCAACCATATTTTGACTCGTTGGCTTGTTGAATATGATTTGTATATCCATGTGGCTTCAGCCTGCATTACGCCAATGTCTCTGTTGGAACACCGGCCACTTGGTTCCTTGTGGCTCTTGACACTGGCAGCGATTTGTTTTGGTTGCCTTGCAATTGCGGTTCCTCTTGTATCCGTGACTTGGAGGACATTGGGCTTCCACAGGTACCTTTCTCCTCTCGAAAGCAAATACTTTTATTTTATAGAGTCTCATTTTTAACTTATTTATTCCCTAACTGTCTCTTCTTTGACACAGAGTCTACCACTCAATCTATACAGTCCCAATGCATCTTCTACAAGTTCAAGCATTAGATGCAGTGACAAGCGTTGTTTTGGATCAGGAGGATGTTCTTCTCCTACAAGTATTTGCCCTTATCAGATTCCCTACTCTAGCACCACCGTCACGACAGGGACGTTGTTACAGGATGTATTGCATTTGGTCACAGAGGACGAGGGTTTAGAGCCTGTCAAAGCTAATATCACGCTTGGGTAAGTAATCACTTTCTTTTCCTTATTATATGTCTTTTCTTAACAAAAACCCTTCTGCCGCTATTTTAACCTCTAAAGATATGTTCATTTCGTGTTAAAAGCCGTGAAATAATCCGTCAAGCAATCTATATATTGGTACGATGAGATTGAACTTAGTTTGAAAGCTGGTCAATGAAAAAAAATTAAAAAGTAAAGGTTTTTTTTTGCCTCTTTTGGAACTCACATGGGTTTGTGATGCAGCTGCGGTCAGAATCAGACAGGTTTGTATCGGAGAAGTGTGGCTGTGAATGGTCTTCTTGGGCTTGGTATGAAAGATTACTCAGTTCCGAGTGTACTGG
>NC_025690.1:14555845-14583930 GCF_000633955.1 Camelina sativa | reverse complement strand
TGACAAGCGTTGTTTTGGATCAGGAGGATGTTCTTCTCCTACAAGTATTTGCCCTTATCAGATTCCCTACTCTAGCACCACCGTCACGACAGGGACGTTGTTACAGGATGTATTGCATTTGGTCACAGAGGACGAGGGTTTAGAGCCTGTCAAAGCTAATATCACGCTTGGGTAAGTAATCACTTTCTTTTCCTTATTATATGTCTTTTCTTAACAAAAACCCTTCTGCCGCTATTTTAACCTCTAAAGATATGTTCATTTCGTGTTAAAAGCCGTGAAATAATCCGTCAAGCAATCTATATATTGGTACGATGAGATTGAACTTAGTTTGAAAGCTGGTCAATGAAAAAAAATTAAAAAGTAAAGGTTTTTTTTTGCCTCTTTTGGAACTCACATGGGTTTGTGATGCAGCTGCGGTCAGAATCAGACAGGTTTGTATCGGAGAAGTGTGGCTGTGAATGGTCTTCTTGGGCTTGGTATGAAAGATTACTCAGTTCCGAGTGTACTGGCAAAAGCAAATATCACTGCAAACTCTTTCTCAATGTGTTTCGGGAATATTGTTGACTTTACCGGAAGAATAAGCTTTGGTGACAGAGGCTACACAGACCAGCTAGAGACACCACTAGTTCCTATTAAAGCAAAGTACGTTGTCAATTCCAATTTGATTTGACAAGGCTTAAAATTTTTTCAACTTGTTGTATTATCTATAACGATTCTGTTTTCTGTCTTCTGTGATTTTCTTTAGTCCGACATATGCTGTGAATGTGACCGAAGTATCAGTGGGGGGAGATGTTCTCGGGGTTCAGATGCTAGCTCTCTTCGACACTGGCACATCATTTACACACTTACTGGAGCCAGCATACGGTCTTATTACCAAAGCTGTAAGTGCCTTAGATCAGACTAATTATCGACTATAATGCTGTCTGGCCAGATTCATTGTACTAATACCGTATCTAAGCGAAGTTTTTATTCTTCAAGAAACTTTGTGCCGTTAAATCATTAGATTTCTCGTATCTGTAATCTTTTAGTGGGCGTCATTCCTCCAAGCTTGCGTTTGTTACATTAAATGACCTTTCATTCGTTTACTTTTGTAGTTTCACGATAATGTCAAGGACAAGCGACGCCCGATTGATCCTGAGATTCCATTTGAGTTCTGTTACGAAACAAGGTCATGCATGCACTCTTGTCATATGCTTTAACCCGTTTCAGTAAAATGTGTTGGACTTCTAACGAATAACGCCTATAAAATAAGAAATAGGGGGACATTGAATGTAGAAGAGAACAGTAGTGTCTGTAATAGTTAACAAGCTAAGTAATCTGTAAAATAGCATGTCTCTGTTTCACATATGCATTCTGATGTTATTCCTCTTTGCATGCAGTCCAAATACTACAAGCTTTAAATTCCCTAGAGTAAATATGACTTTTGCTGGAGGATCCCAAATGACTCTAAGAGATCCGCTTTTCACAGTGTGGAATGAGGCAAGATATTTATTGTTTATCATTCCTTCAGTTTCACCAAGTTTCATGGATTAGCGTATTCATATACATTTGCTTTTTGTATTCAACCTTATAAACAGGACGATTCCGCCATGTACTGCTTGGCTATCCTGAAGAGCGTGGATTTCAAGCTTAACATTATCGGACGTAAGTATTCCCAAAACTGAGTTTTACGCGGCAACGCATTCAATGCTTATAATTGAAGCAGAGAGATAAATAAAGAGTATGTGTTGAATGCATTTTCACATATTGGTGGTTTCAGAGAACTTGATGTCAGGCTACCGCATTGTATTCGACCGGGAGAGAATGATTTTGGGTTGGAAGCGGTCTAATTGTAAGTGATCAAATCAGTAAGTGACTGTATATACCTAGGAACGAAGCATTGATAATGAAGCGTTGTTTTGTGTTAATGGCAGGTTTTGAAGATGAAAGCTTGGAATCTACAACTCCACCACCACAGGTCGAAGCTCCTCCACCAAGTGTATCCACTCCACCACCGACTCTTTCTCCTCCTGCTACTTCTGCTCCATCGCCCCTGATCGATCCTCGTAACTCCACCAGAAACCCTGGCACAGGCGGTGCAGCCAACCTCAGCCCTTTTGCAGCTGAACTCCTACTTCTCCTACCTCTTTTGGCCTTCCTCTGATTCACAGAAACCTTTCGTTTTGTGTTGGTTTGACCATTTTATGTTCGTATAATAATATTCTTTTGATGAGCAAAACAATCTTCATTGGTCTATCATTTAAGAGTGGTAATCTTGGATCCCTGTTACAGTGTACTATGTTTTGTCTATTGGTTCTTACAAATCTCTCAGAAATTTGACGATCTGTTTAGCCTTTCTCAAAATGTTCCAAATGATCTGATTAGAGAATATTTGAAAGGGTAAATACACCAATCATAACTTTTAAATGACAGAATTAGCAACAATAAGCACAAAACCCAGCAAAAAGGACAACCAAAAAGCAAGACTAGTTGAATCTATTTTTTTTCCAACGAATCCGACTTGTGTCTTGCTTCAAAAACCCTGGAAGCCTGACTAAACTCGGAACGAAGCTGCATGAACAAGAAATACTATTTTCCGCAGCATTGTCTGTTTCAAAAACTTGTAACTCGTCGTTGTTCTCGCCCATGACTCTGTAAATGTTATACATATCACTGACATTGAACTCAACACAAATTACGACGAGCCTACCGTTTTTGTCAAGAAAAAAATCTGTGGAAACACGACTTGATGGTGGATGTAACAGCGGAAAATGTGGTATAGCCACGACCATCAATCTACTCCAAGAAGGTAAGAGCCAATGCTTAACCCATATGCATATCTTCCTTGTTTTGTGACATTGCTCCAACACTGAGAGCCTGTCTCCTTTAAATATCTCCATTGCAATAGGATTCAACTCTTCATACCTGAACGGTAGCTGATCTATCGGTTGAAACCTCTCTTTGGCAAAATCAAAGCTTTGTACGAAGGCTGTTGTTGTATGGTCTTCTTCTCGGAAACCAATCCAGTAAGGAGTTCCTCTCAAAGAGAGTATCGACAAGGGTATTTTAAGGACCCAATCAAAAGTACAGCTGATCGGATAATCTATAACCTTCCATGTCTTAGACGCGAGTTGGCAGACCTCAACTCTTGGAGGTCTGTTTCTTGAATTACTAGCACATCGAAACCGTAAGATCCTGTAATCACAAGGGCTGAGGTATCCAAGGCTGTACGCATCATCGTATGCGTGAAAGTCGCTGCCGCATTTGACCCAACTCGTTTCTTTCAGTAAAGGGTTCCGAACCAAAAGTTGGTTGTCCATGACACACAACAAGAGACCGTCGCATTGCACGATCTTGTACACCTTAACAGACTGTGCTGGACGAAATTTTCTAAGGCTAAGGTTTTTGGTCACCAAAGACGGAGGAGAATCTACCACGTTTTGCTGCTCCTTAATGCTCACGGAAGAAGAAAGAATCGCATTATGGGTGATTATAAACCCATGCTCACCGCTATAGCTCATGTTCTTAAGGATGACTCTCTCGTCCAAAATCATACTATTCCAAAGCTTGCATACAGATCTGAACTTGGCAAGACGTCTGAATGGATCTCTACAGAGGATTTCCTCTTCCAAATCAGATGGAAGCAGATTCATCGACATCGTCGATCGTGTGACCTAATAATCCTAATTGTCAAGAGAGAGATAATTCATATATATATATATACATAATAGAAATTGGAAACTTAGATTCACTAATAGAATCATAACAAATTTTAAAGTTTCCTTTTCTTTCTACTTTCCAAATAATTTACTGACTTTTTAAGGTAATAAGTCAGAGTCGGCAAAGGTGGATCAAAGTGAATGGTTGTAGACTACAAGAGAGAAATAGAATTGCATGATCACATGATACAAATCATTTACAGTCCTCGTCTTTCTGGAGCAGAGGATCTCCAGTACAAGAGAGAGTAGAAATCTGGATCAAAAGATATGTGATATGTGATTCACATTGCTTTTTATCACATATCTTTTGTTGTGATCAAGAAGAGGTAAAATTGGCAATCAACAATTTATTTACAAGACTTTCTCATTTTTTTTTTTCTGAGAATCAAGGGGAATTACATAGAGAAAAAGGTGTTAAATCCCAAGAAGAAGAAAAAAAAAACAGGAAGGAATCAGAAATGGAAAGAAGAGAACCAGAGGAGAAGTTCATCCGTGAGGAGAATGGTAGCGGGCGAAAAGCGACAAAGAGGACAGCAAATCTTGCGGCTGACATTGAACCATGTGTCGACGCAGAGACTATGGAACTCGTGGGAACAAGGTAGAGACTTGACGTGATCTTTTTCCTCCATTCTCATCAGACACACACTGCAGCACTCTTCCTCTCTTCCTTCTTGCACTCTTGGGTACATCAAGGCCAACCACTTCTCTAGAACCTTCATCTTCTATTTTTGTTTAATTCTCTCTGCAGTTTGGTCTGGTGTTATCAATATAACAAGAGTGAAGAGAGGCGTGTGTGTTTTGGATAGACAAACAAAAAAAGGGGTTGGTCGTCCCTGTTGCGTGATTTGCAAGGCCTTTAATGGATTACAATGTACGTTAAACACAACCTCTCTCTTTTTTATGTTCACACACCAACACCAGACCCTTACTTCTCACCTTCTTTTTCTCTCTACGTATCACCTTCTTTTGTTTTCTTTATTCATGCACATCACATTCTAAAAACTCAAATCTGATTCAGATATATATACATTGATGATTCCAACAGAAGAAATACCAAGAAGATAAGAAGTCTCCATTGATATAAATCTCAATTTTGCTTTTAAAAACAGTTTCGCTTGTATAGGTAAATGTCGCTGTATCCCATTTAAAAAAATGATTTGAAACTCCTATCTAAACTAAAATTAGGTCGCGACAGATGAGGTACCTTATCCCTCATTTCACACCATTTTTAACCTAAAAACTTGCATTTTCTTCTTTTAAAACAAATTTGCATATATGCACCTGAATTTTGCTTTTCTTATGGCAAATTCTATTTAAATAATAAATCATATAAACAAGTCCACGCGAACCAAGTTTGACTTTGATCCGGCAAAACCGGAACACTCCGGCTCTTTCAGAAGGTTTTCTTTAAGGTTTGTTTACACTAAACGATTTCTTCTCCTTCGCCGCACACATGACACACCTTCTATCTCCTTGTGTAAATCCCTCGAGTGTCCTTTGACATAGCTATGATCGTGGGTTAATGGCGATTTCTGAATCCAACCCTGACTCAAATCTAAGGATCCTCCAAGCTGGAGATGAATGGCAAAAGCTTCTTCTATTCGCCAATTCGTCACATCCAGATTCATCCCCCCTGTTCCGGGTCTGGGTCTGCTTAAGGGTTTCAAACTTGTCGAAGGTTCCAGTACTATTCTACACCTCTTCCAAGTCCACGCTAGGCTTATCACCTCTGGTAACTTCTGGGATTCTTCTTGGGCTATCAGATTGTTGAAGTGTTCTTCGCGTTTCGGCGATTCCAGCTACACCGTATCGGTACACCGCAGCATTGGGAGGCTCAACTGTACTAACTCCGTCTTTAAGGCGTATTTGGTCTCTTCTGCTCCGAGACAAGCGTTGGGGTTTTACTTCGATGTAGTGAGATTTGGTTTTTTTCCTGATAGTTACACCTTCGTTTCATTGATTAGTTGTATCGAGAAGACGTCTTGCATTGACTCTGGCAAAATGTGTCACGGGCAAGCCGTTAAGCACGGATGCGATCGAGTTTTGAATGTTCAAAACTCGTTGATTAATATGTATGCCTGTTGCGGCGCTTTGGATCTTGCGAAGAAGCTGTTTGTTGAAATTCCTAAGAGAGATGTTGTGTCTTGGAACTCGGTAATCAAGGGGGCGGTGGTGAATGGTGATCTTTTGTATGCGCACAAGTTGTTTGATGAAATGCCTGATAGAGATTTGGTTTCTTGGAATATCATGATTAGTGCTTATTTGGGTGCTAACAATCCTGGAGTTTCCATTAGTTTGTTCCGTGAGATGGTTGGAGCAGGGTTGCAAGGAAATGAGAGTACTTTGGTTTCCTTGATGAATGCTTGTGGTAGATCAGCTAGACTTAAGGAAGGTAGGTCGGTTCATGCTTCATTGATAAGAAGAACCTTGCTGAATTCGAGTGTAGTTATTGATACAGCTCTGATTGACATGTATGGAAAGTGCAAGGAAGTAGATTTAGCACGTAGGATATTCGATAGTGTCTCCCGTAGGAACAAAGTTACGTGGAATGTGATGATAGTGGCACATTGTCTACACGGGAATCCTGAAGATGGGTTCGAATTATTTGAAGCTATGATCAGTGGTATGCTCATGCCTGATGAAGTAACATTTGTTGGTGTTCTCTGCGGTTGTGCTAGAGCTGGGCTTGTTTCTCGAGGAGAAAGTTACTACACCCTGATGGTTGATGAGTTTGAGATCAAACCAAACTTTGGACACCAATGGTGCATGGCAAATCTTTATTCCAGCGCCGGATTCCCTGAAGAAGCAGTGGAAACTCTGAAGAATCTGCCAGAGGAAGACATGACGCCAGAATCTGCAAAATGGGCTAACTTGCTCAGCTCATCGCGTTTCACAGGAAATCCTTCTATAGGGGAGAGCATTGCCAAGTCCCTCATAGAGACGGATCCTCAGAACTACAAGTATTACCATTTGCTGATGAACATCTACGGTGTTACAGGACGGTGGGAGGATGTTGATAGAGTGAGGGAGATCGTGAAGGAAAGGAAAATAGGACGGATACCCGGGTGTGGCCTTGTGGACTTGAAGGAGATAGTCCATGGATTAAGACTAGGATGCCAAGAGGCAGAAAATGTGATCGAAGAGACTAGTTTAGAGAAATCAGTGATTTACTGACATAATAATAAGCTAGTCCCCAAATCAAAGCGCACTTTCGCCAGATCCTCCAGGCTATGAAGTCATGAAAATTGAAAGCTGTTCTTGGGAATGAGCATGAGTTTGGTCTGTTTTTGTAGACAGAGTAGTAAAATTTCTGATTTAGAATGGAAAGAGGAGAAAGTTATGGTTTCTCATCAGAGTGTATCTGGTCCTGTCTCATTTTTTGTTTTTTTTCTTTTCTTTTCTTTGGGGTTAGATTTGCCAATTCTTAGATTTGAGAAAAGCTTTTTATAGCACATTCAATGTGAAGTATGTGTGAATCATGTGATCGATTTACGAAATTGAAAAGTAACAACATTTTTTTGTCAGCATGTATTTTAAGAAGTGTTGAAAAAAAAATGGGTAAAGTTATATGAACAAAGGAACAAGTATAAAAACGGAGACTCTCGTATACGCTAAGATCTCTAAAAAAAACATGTTGGGTCAAAATTGAGACTTTTTATCTGTAGAGTTAAAAAGCAAGTAGTGAGAAACAAATATGATCGCCGACGACGATGAGAAGTGGCTCGCCGACGACATCGCCGCCGTTAAACAAAATGCTTTCTATATGCAGCGCGCTATCGTACCTCTCCTCTCCTCTGTTCTCTTCGTTATCAATCAATTTATTCCATCGGCATTGAAACCCTAAATTCTGAATTGTTATCTAACGAATTCGCAATTACTGTCGCAGGACTCCAACAATCTCAAAGACGCTCTCAAATTTTCTGCTCAGATGCTCAGCGAGCTTCGTACTTCCAAGCTTTCTCCTCATAAGTACTATGAACTCTGTGAGTTAATTCACCTTCTTCGCTAATTTTGCAATTTGGGGGATCAGCAATTTCATTTCCTTAACTGCGATATGATTCGTTCAGATATGCGAGTTTTTAATGAACTGGGGACATTGGAGATATTCTTTAAGGAAGAGACGGGACGTGGTTGCTCTATTGCAGAGCTGTACGAGTTAGTCCAGCACGCCGGTAACATTTTGCCAAGACTGTAAGTTCAGAGTATATAATATACATTTGTCTTATACACTCTCTGATTTTTATCAACTGTATAGATACATTATATACTCATCAATCGAATTTTCAGGTATCTTCTCTGTACTATAGGATCTGTATATATCAAATCCAAGGACGTTACTACTACGGATATACTTAAGGATCTTGTTGAAATGTGTCGAGCTGTTCAACATCCTTTACGTGGTCTTTTCTTGAGAAGTTACCTTGCTCAAGTTACTAGGGATAAGTTACCCAGCATTGGTTCTGAGTTGGCAGGGTAAAGGTCACACAACTTAGTCTTTAGCAGATTCTTTTGTTTAAATTAGGAAACACATGTAAAAGAGGCAAGTGTTTTGATGTTCTCTGCAGAGATGGTGATGCACAAATGAATGCTTTAGAGTTTGTGCTTCAGAATTTTACCGAGATGAACAAATTATGGGTCCGCATGCAACATCAGGTTGGTTGGAATACTAATGATATATTTCTGCTCTCATATTCATCATGTATATGGTTGCATGCCGTGAGAGTCCAATGTCTGGTCATGCTATTGTCTACTCTGTGTGAATTTTCCCTGCTGACCTGAACCTGAGTTGAGACTTTCTGGTATCCAGGGATCTAGTCGGGAGAAGGAGAAACGGGAGAAAGAAAGGAATGAACTACGCGATCTTGTAATACCATTAACTTGTAGCTCATTCTTCTCATCTAGAAATTTTGCGAGCAATGGTTCTAATTATTTTCTGAAAGACACCTTTTTTCTTCTCTTTACTGCCTGATTAGGTTGGGAAGAACCTTCATGTATTGAGTCAGTTGGAAGGTGTTGACCTTGGAATCTACAGAGATACTGTTCTTCCTAGAATACTGGAGCAGGTCTGGTTTTTCTCTCTTCCTTAAGATAATTTCAGCATGCAAGCTTCCGTCTACGTGTTGCAGTATATGAATTATTTATCACTATGTTTGAAAAGGTTGTCAACTGTAAGGATGAACTTGCACAGTGCTACCTAATGGATTGCATTATTCAAGTATTTCCTGATGATTTCCACCTTCAAACTCTCGATGTATTATTGGGTGCTTGTCCACAACTTCAGGTACCTTTTCATTTAATCGACTACTTCTTTATATGCAGTTTAAACGAAAAAAGATCAGACTGTTAATAAACCTCATCCCATCGGAACATGTTTCCTTTTTTTTCCTTTTTGTCATTTTGTTTTTCAGCCGTCTGTTGATATCAAGACGGTCCTTTCTGGTCTAATGGAAAGGCTTTCAAACTATGCTGCATCTAGTGTGGAAGCATTGCCTAATTTCCTGCAAGTAGAAGCCTTTTCAAAGTTCAATTATGCCATTGGGAAGGTAAATCTTGCATCTAATTTTTGAAGTCAAAAGGATAACTGAAATTGACACTTGAATATAAATTTATTTATTTGGGTGGCTAGTATTAGAAACAGCTGAAAAATCTAGCTTAATCCCCAAGGTGTTGTTATATAATTGTGTAATTTATGTTTACCTACCTGCCTCTGATTGTATCACATTGATAATCTTTTCACATTTATAAACAGTTGATTGATTGATTCTACATCTTATATTATGATTCAGGTTGTAGAAGCACAGGTGGACTTGCCAGCCGCAGGATCTGTAACATTGTATTTGTTTCTTCTGAACTTTACTCTCCATGTCTATTCGGATCGTCTGGACTATGTGGACCAAGTTTTGGTATAACGCTTTCTGAGCATGTATAAGCGTGTTAAGTTTATTTATGCGTAGTACTTTTTTTAAATGCATAAAGTAGTTCTGATTGTTGCTAATACGCATTGTTGTCTCTCTTTTTTTCTTTAGGGATCTTGTGTTACCCAACTAGCTGCCACAGGAAAGCTTTGTGATGACAAGGCAGCAAAACAGATCGTCGCATTTCTTAGCGCTCCGTTGGAGAAGTATAATAATGTTGTAACTATTTTGAAGCTTACCAACTATCCTCGAGTAATGGAATACCTTGACCATGAGACAAACAAAGCAATGACAATTATTATAGTTCAGAGCGTTTTGAAAAACAATACTCACATTGCTACTGCTGATGAGGTGTTTGTTTCCTTCCTCGATTCAGTTTCTTCTTTTTAGCATTCTCTATTGATGTGGAGTTTCCTTTTATTGTTTGTTACAGGTCGATGCATTGTTTGAACTGGCAAAGGGTCTCATCAAGGATTTTGACGGAACGATTGATAATGAGGTGTTGGAATCTTTGTTTGTCAATTCTTAATGCATTTGTATATACAGTATTCTAGTCACTCGAAAGAGTTGTTTTTCTTTAGATAACTTACACTTTCAAACTGGAAATTATGTTGAGTTCTAGATTGATGAAGAAGACTTCCAGGAAGAGCAGAACTTTGTTGCCCGGCTTGTTCACAAGCTCTACAGTGATGATCCAGAAGAAATGTCTAAGGTGTGTGTTATGATTAATTGAGGTGTTACTATCAATGTGGCCTGTGTGTTTGATTCTAAATTCGTGTACCCAACTACAGATTATTTTCACAGTAAGGAAGCACATCCTGACTGGAGGACCTAAACGTTTGCCTTTAACTATACCACCCCTTGTCTTTTCCGCTCTCAAGGTTTGTTTATTTTTTACTGATCACTTCTTCACTCCATCTCCAAATTGGAAAATTTAAGATCAATTAAAAAATTTTGGAATGATTGTGTCGTTTCCGGTTCTCTTACGGATTTAATAGACATTCTGTCTGAATTTGAAATTTTTCACATTGTGTTGACAAACATGTGCAGTTAATTCGGCGACTGCGAGGTGGAGATGAAAACCCGTTTGGGGATGATGCATCAGCAACACCGAAGAGAATTCTACAGCTTTTAAGTGAGGCAAGTGTACATACATATTGACTGTTATAAAGTAGTGAGGACAGTGCCTTGCTAACATCACTGGCTTTGTCCCAGTGAAACATAGTATTTATTTTTGCCAGAATAATGATGCCAGTCGATTTGAAATCTCAACCTTTTACAGACCGTGGAAGCTCTATCTGATGTTTCCGCACCTGATTTGGCATTGCGCCTCTACTTGCAGTGTGCTCAGGTATATGATCCTTTGGTGTATCATTATCAAAAGTTCAAAAAACCAACAATAGATGTAGTGGATGAGCTAAAAAATTTCTTGCTATTTAATCCCCAGGCAGCAAATGACTGTGAGTTAGAAACAGTCACTTATGAGTTCTTCACAAAGGCATATCTTCTGTATGAAGAAGAAATTTCAGTAAGTATATTTCTTAGGAGGCTACATGCAACGTTTTGCAAGGAAGACCTTAACGTTGCTTAATTTTGGGTGTTTTAGGATTCAAAGGCACAAGTAACAGCACTACGTTTAATAATAGGGACACTCCAGCGGATGCGTATATTTAATGTTGAGAACAGAGATATTCTGACTCACAAGGCAACAGGGGTATCTTTCCTGACAAACCAGTTGAGTAAGTGAGTGCTACATTGAATACTAACAAGGCTAAATTATGTTGTTGTAGTACTCTGCAAGACTCCTTAGGAAGCCAGATCAGTGTAGAGCTGTTTATGAATGTGCGCATCTCTTCTGGACTGATGAATGCGAGAAACTGAAAGATGGAGAGAGGTATGTACATATGAATGTATACTGTAAAATCTCAATGTTAAGACTGGGAGCTGTACGGAATTACTTAAGGGAAAATTTGAGGCATACTGAGAGTTAGTGGTTTTGTTGGGAGACCAGGGTTGTACTTTGCTTGAAAAGGGCGCAAAGAATTGCAGATACTGTTCAAAAAATGACCAACGCATCCCGTGGTACCAGTAGCACTGGGTCGGTGGCTCTATATGTTGAACTTCTGAACAAGTAAGTTACTCGTTTTAGTTGCACCTGTATATGCTACAAAATGCGTGTAATTGAGTACTTTGCTACCACTTTCTCCTTAATGGTTTTATGAGTGAATGCAGGTATCTCTACTTCTTGGAGAAAGGAAACACAGAAGTAACAGGCGATACAATCAAGAGCTTAGCTGAATTAATCAGAAGCGAGACGAAGAAGGTTGAGTCAGGCGCAGAGTCGTTCATAAATAGCACTCTACGTTACATCGAGTTTCAGAGACAGCAAGATGGTGGCATGAGTGAGAAATACGAGAAAATCAAAATGGAATGGTTCGAATAAACTTCTTTCCTGCATTCTTTTAGGCTTCTCTCATCTTGTTGCAAAAGCATTAAGAATCATCTTGAGAAATAAAACTTGTATCATACTTTTCTTTTCCTAGTTACAGTCGCTCTCTACCAATAAACATGTTTGCAAAGTTTGAAACATTAATATGACTCAAAAACGCTTTCAAAAAATGCGGTGTGTGTGTAATTGTGCATAGGACTGAATTGTAGAAGCAACAAAAGACGGTGATTCAGACAAACTCCATTATATTAAGAACAAAAAAAGACCAATCAAATTTGGGTGTCTGTCGATTAACACATTGATTCATTCATTGTTAGAACATTAATATACCAAAACCAAATACATAAAAAAACAGAGATTTCCAATCATAGAATGGAGCAAGCCATCTGCGCTTTGCTCTTCTTCTTCTTCTGCTTTGGCGGTTGCAACACCACTCGAATGGCTGCGTCAAAGACCGCCTTCACATTCTGCAAGCTCACATAATCAACATTAGCATTGAGCCATTGACATTGCATAAGAAATTTGTCCCAAGAGTAGACTAGCCAATATATACCTCTTGAGTTTTGGAACTGCATTCGATGTAAGTAGGTGATCCTATTTGCTTCCTCAGCTCCTCTCCCTGAGCAGTAGTAATCGGGACAGCGCCAGGATGGTCAATAAAGAACTGTTTATCATCTCGAAGATCTGGAGAGGAGGAGCAACACAAACTACTCAGTCACAACTAGTAAAAGCAAAGGCTGAGATCAGGAAGGAAAACACAAGTGAAAAATCTCACCAAGCTTTGTTCCAACAAGGACGATAGGGACACCAGGCGCATAATGTTTCAACTCCGGGATCCACTGCAAACACACCATCGTGACTTTTATGAGAGAGAGAGTTCGATTTCACTATGTGAAGAAGATCCCAATAATATGAAAGAATGATTGATATTACCTTTTTGAAAACGTTTTCATAACTGGCTTTACTGATAAGAGAGAAAGCCAAAATGAAAACATCTGCTCCACGGTAACTCAGTGGTCTCAATCTGTTGTAATCCTCTTGCCCTGTTGTTTCATACCCAAAATTTTCAAAATCTTCAGATCCAAAAACAAAATTTCAAAAAAGAAACCATTTTTTGAAATTTCAAAACAAGATATAGTAGCTATATTCAAGAACCTGCAGTATCCCACAATCCAAGATTCACGGTGCTTCCATTAACAACAACATTTGCACTGAAATTATCGAAAACGGTAGGCACATAATCCTGTATATTGCAAAAAAAAAAAACCCAAGAGACATGAGATGGTGTTCTGCTAATGAAAAACAAGGAAACATAAAACGATGAGGAGGAACATAACCGTAGGGAAAGTGTTGCTTGTGTAAGAAATCAACAAACATGTTTTTCCGACAGCTCCATCACCAACCGTCACGCACTTTACGAACCTCGAAGCACTCATTTCCCCCTCAAAAGATTTATAATTTCAGGGAAAATTAACAAAAAGATTGAGCCTTTCAGATCTTGAGAACTATAGAACACAGGCCTGGAATAGGAAATTCTTGATATTTGTGTTAATCGACCATCTGGGCATTGCGGATTCGAAAGGAGCGGACTTTTGTACCAAAAAATTGAAAACCCTATTACCCAAAGAAAGAGGGGAAAAGCAACAAAACCAAAAAAAAAACAAAAATGAGAAGACAGAAACGGAAAAAAAACAAGAGTTTGTTAGTTAGCTTTGGCCGGGAAAAATGGAGTTGAAACGTTCCTTCCGCTGCTGGCACAAAAATAATCAAAACCTTATTTCTCTTCTTTCTCTATTTACCTGACTATTTGTGGATTTCCTCTTTTAATAGCTTTTCAAAACAATACTACAAAACTTACCAATCGATTTTCTTGTGTTTATTTATGGGAAATTAAATTAGGGACTTGTCTTCTTCTGCCGCCCAAACGAATTCTCTCTCTCTCTCTCTCTCTCTCTCTCTCTCTCTCTCTCTCTCTCTCTCTCTCTCTCTCTCTCTCTCTCTCTCTCTCTCTCTCTCTCTCTCTCTCTCTCTCTCTCTCTCTCTCTCTCTCTCTCTCTCTCTCTCTCTCTCTCTCTCTCTCTCTCTCTCTCTCTCTCTCTCTCTCTCTCTCTCTCTCTCTCTCTCTCTCTCTCTCTCTCTCTCTCTCTCTCTCTCTCTCTCTCTCTCTCTCTCTCTCTCTCTCTCTCTCTCTCTCTCTCTCTCTCTCTCTCTCTCTCTCTCTCTCTCTCTCTCTCTCTCTCTCTCTCTCTCTCTCTCTCTCTCTCTCTCTCTCTCTCTCTCTCTCTCTCTCTCTCTCTCTCTCTCTCTCTCTCTTCTTCTGTTGCGTATACAAATCATGTGAGTGTTTAAGTTTATCATTAAACTTGGTTTCTTCTTTAAGCAATGTCCTTAACTAACTCACTAACTAACTATAACAAACAAACAATTACCCAAAGTTAATTATAGGTTGGTAGGTCACCTCCTTATGATTTGACATGACCATTTTTGCATTGGGACATTGCTGTTTTCTTGTAAAAATGTAATCTTTTTTTTTTCTTGAACTCTTTTCAAATCACTATTATGGTTTCAGGCAGCGTAGCTTGTTTTAGGATGTCTACGGCCGTCACCTGAGTATAACTAACAGTGTTAAATTTAACCTAAAGAAGTAATGATGCCGACTCAGAGGAGGATAATCCATTCATGATTTTTCTATATCCAAAGCCAGTTTATGCGGCCTGCAAAAACAACGGATCAGAGAAGTAGAGAAAGCTATGCCTGTCACGTAGATCACTAATGAGTATAATCTACTCAACAGGCTGATAAGCATCACTCAGGAGGATTAAAAAAGTTATGCAAAGACAAGAGTATAGACAAGCTAAGACTGAGAAGAGACTTCTTTCCTTGGATCTCAACACTGTGACATAAAAAAAAGGAAAAAAGTCTGAATGCATGACTATAATATGATGCCTACATAGACGAATACATGATACCAAGTTCAAGGTTAATTTCTCTCAAACCAGTATCTTTCTCGTCTTCTAACACAACCTTTGCCTTATTTTCACATGATCGTTTCACTTTCATAGCATAAGTTAATGCAGCTAGGTCAGCTTGGATATCTTGTAGGATTAAACATATTATACCAGAGCATATTCACATGATATCAATGTTTTCAGATACCAATATCTATCTATCTAGCCATTCAAAGACCATTAGAACCAGTGCTTTTTATATACCAATGACCATTCTTGGACGAGGTTCGTATCACTTCTTGTACATGGGGCAATGATGTGAATAATCAAGACTTTAGGGATCTTTCAATCAAATCAGACATTCTTCATCGCCAACGCCTCTCTGAATTTTTTTTGGCCACTCTCTTCATCAGATGCTCAATTGCGATTTCAGGGATTTCAGATGCTAAATCTATTTCACAATGGCGAATCGAATCTTCGGTGAAGAGCAGTATCATCATCATCATCAGCAGCAGCAGCAGCAGCAGCAACCAAAGTGGACGCCTTTCTTAACGAAGCTACTCGCAGATCTATTAGTCGATCAAGTCCTTAAAGGAAACAGAGTGAACAATTCTCTCCCTAATAAAGTTTGGAGCTTTATATCCTCTGAGTTTTACAAAACAAAGTGGTCTTAAATGGGATAAAGAACATCTCAAAAATAGATTCGCTATTCTCAAACGCCAATTTGCACTTGTTAAGTTACTACTATCTCGAGATGACTTCATTGTTGATGAATCAACTGGTTCTGTTATCGCCACTCATGAAGCTTGGGACCAATATGTAAAGGTCTTGTCTTTTTGACCCATATGCTCATACTCCATTTTGATTCATCCTCTTATCTGTTTTGCTGATCTTTCTGGTATCTTAACACTCAGGAGCATCCAGATGCAGAGGACATAAGAACAATTGGTTGTCCAATCTACAAGCAGCTCTGCCAGATATTCACAGAAAATTCCATGACTAATGGGAAACATGAAGTGTGTTCATCTGAGTATGATGATACTGCTGCAGTGTCTTCTCCTACTCCTAAGAGAAGGCGCAGAGGCGTGGAGGCTTCTATTGCCAATGCTATATTTGAAATGGCAGCTGCGTCGAAGCTGCGTACTACTGTTTTGATGCAGCTGAGTAGCAGGTTCTCTCTTTCCGAGTGTATCAGAGAGCTAGATCGGATTCACGGCGTACCTGAGGATGTCTATTTTGCAGCACTCGAGTCCTTTAATAACCAAAGTGTAAGGGAGACATTCTTGTCTTTGAAATGTGACATGCGCTTGGCCTGGCTTCAATGGTAGTGACCAAAGCTGAGAGTTAGTTACATCTCTATCAATCAATGTACATGGATCAGAAGTAGTTGTCTTGATGAAGTTTCAAGGAATGATTCAATGAAAAGTCTTCTCATTTTCAAAAGGATCATAAATAGCATAAACGCAACCTAACATTTTACCAAAGGGTTGGTTTGGATCAAGGCAAAAAAAAAAGAGAGCAAATGGTAAAACAATTTGTTAGATTTGTTATTCTCTAAGGGAGCAACCTCTTGACCTCCTCTTGATCCTCACCGATGCTCTTAGCTTCATTGTACACAGACTCAAAGGCTTGCATACACACACTTGAAAACCCAACCATTGCCTGAAACACATGAGGGAATCCCATCTGCAAGTTATTTAGAGTCATGGCTCTAGTCACACTCACTGACTTCTCATGCTTACTCTTCTCTTCTTCTGCCTTTCCTTTTAGCATCTCAACCTTTACTCTCTTCTCTATCACAGGGTTCGTTTTCCTGCTCTCAGGCACTGAATATGGACTATACTTGCTCTCGAGCGCTCTCAGCGCAGCTGACTTCTTCTCGAAATCTTTTAACATAGCTTCTGTTCTCTTCTTCTGCTTATGCTCGTCAGCCTGTTGAGCCACAATTCCATGGACTGCAGTCAGAAAGCTTTTGATCCCTTCAGATGCTACTTTATCAGGGATCCGATCGATAGCTAAATGCCATTCCTCACAGAAGCTGTAGATCTTTGACTCGTAGCTACTCCTAACAAGTGGATTCTTGCTGAACTGAAACAAACTTAACCTGAGCCAACCTGTGAGAGATTGGATGTAGTCACGCTGAGCCTTGACTAAATTGCAGAAAGAATGATGCCATTGTTGGATCTCGAGCTCAAGCTGAAGAGTTGATTGTCTGTGAAGCTCGGATGTAGGTTCAGTGGATGGAATGGTGTTGAGGTACTTAAGCTGCTGAACAATATGAGTTTGAACCTGGTGGCTCTCGTACATACTCCTCCACATACACATTAGCCTACAGTACATCATACAAGAACCTTTGTTCACAACATAGACCAAATGAAGGGAAATGAAGCAATGGTATACACACAACTAACCCTTTAACAAGCTCGACGAGCTGAGGATAAAGCTCGGTCTCTCTGAGTTTGATGATCTCGTTAGAGGCACTTTGGATGGCTTGGGAAGACACTGAGAGCTGAGATTCTAACTTCTCAACGTCTTTCTTAGCCTTCTCAGTCTTGACATACTCAGCTCTCTTCATCTCAAGCCTCCTCACTTGCTCCAGTTTCTTCTCATGCTCCATCTTTATGCCCTCTGCATTCTGCAACAACCCACATTCACAGAACAACAAACACACTCACTCAATCACTGACTCTGCTTGGCAATATATTTGTGTCAGTGTCACAAGATTCATTATAAGAATTAAGTACACACGTGGGTCTCTTACACTATCTGCTCACGCTTGGACCCACCACAAGCCTTTAATGCCACACACATGAATCAAACAAATTCCAAAAAAAAAACATTTATCCATATTTGGATGGAAAAACTAAGCAAACCAATTTCAAGATTCAAACTTCAAAGTGAATAAAAAATTGAATTTGGAGAATAAAACATACTTCCACGAAACTAAACATCCACACAAATACATCCAAAGTCTAAATTGTTCAAAAGATTAAAAGTTAATCAATGAAATGAATGAATACCTTGACCTCTTGAAAAAGTTTCTTCTCCCAAGCATAGAGTCTGTCCACTGTAGAGGAATGGCTACCAACAATGCAGTTTCCTCCAACTACTACTCCTGCGGTTCTGTATTCGTTAAACTTGGGAGCAAATCCCCTTGTCCAAAACGACGTAGGATTCAAATTGCATTCGTAGTTACTGTACATTTTCCCTGGAGATAGATGGACACAAACAAAACACACACAAATCAAAATCACTCAGTCAGTGGCAATAGTAATCGTGAACAAGAGCTTGATTGTTACCTGCTTTGGTATGACCAGAAAAGGCAGTGATGGAGGTTGAGATTTCAAGAAGAGAAGAGAGTGGAGCACCAGAATCTGCAGCTTTAAGGAAGTACTCGTCGACTTCTTTAATAATCTCCATTAGATCTTTACCATTCCTCGACACCACAACTGCTAACTCACTTCCCGTCGTCGTCGTTGTCATTGTATCTTTAGAGAACCCACTCACTACAGACGAAGCTTGAGGAGTAGCTGTCGTCGGAGCAGTCGTGACAGCTGCGTCAGAACCAGTTCCGGTTCCTGTCGCGGTTCTTGTTGCGGTGGTGGTTGCGTCTTCCTCCCACTCTTCCTCTGAGGAAGATGGAGGCGGCGGTATAAACGGATCCCAGAAGTCCCATGTAGAAGAAGGCGGAGGAGGAGGTGGAGGCGGCGGCGGAGGAGGAGGAGGGAGAGCGGAGGAATTGGTGGTAGAGGTCCAAGTAGTGGTTTCTGAGCCAGGGCTAAGAGGAGGAGGAGGAGGAGGTGGACGCGGCGGAGGTGGTGGAGGAGGAGATGGAGATGGAGGATGGTTGTGGAGGTGAAGAGGAGTTTCTTTGGAAGAGAAGTGAACAAGGGAAGAGCCGACGGCGCGTAGAGAACGGAGATAAAGCGCGTGAGAAACAGAGAGAGTTTGTCTAGCTTTAACAAGCTGTTTCAAGTACCTCTTCCTTGCTTTGCAACGAGACACTATCTCTTTGCTATCTATTCTTGACTGACAACAACCCATCTCTTCAACTACTCTCCTTGTCCGAAAATGAAAGTGAAAAAATGGGTCTTTCTTCTTCAACCATGCATCCAAAACACATAAAAAAAAACTCTTCCTTTTCTCTCCGTTCTTATCTCAACAAATCTCACACTCTCTCTACCCACAAACCATTTCCTTCTTCTTTGTTAAGTGAGCTTACCTCGTTTGTGTCAAAAAAAAAAAGAAAAAAGAGAAAAGAAAAGATCTAAACTTTGTCTTGATCTAAAACTCAAAGAGTTTAACTTTAGGATTTAGTTGTTAAGGTTTTCTAGATTTTGAAGGGTTTGTTTTTAAATGGCTAGTGAAGGCCACTTTGGCTTCCCTGTGGAATGTAGTTGGAATTTGAGATTCTTCTTTTTTCAGTTTTAACCTCACACACTCACATTTGGCTTTGGTCGGAGAGCCCTTTCCCCCCAATTAAAATCACTTCCTTTTTTCTTTTCTTCCAAAAACAGTTCGTTTGACCACAATAACCTTTAATTCTTCAAATTTTTACAGCCATGTACCATATAATAGATTATAGATATATCAAATTCTGTTTACAATAATATACTTTTTGCCTTTTTCTGACAGTCAAAAGTGTACATGACTCGAATTAATGCTAATACCAAAAATGCCTTAATTTCAAATAGAGAGAGAGAGAGAGATTAAGGCAAAAACAAATTACTATTACGTGTTTTACACCGTTTCATTTGCCGTGTTAAAATAAGGGCGCAAGGTGTACTAACCGGAAGTAAAGACAACTTCAACGGCTGTATTTCGCCAAATTAAAAGAGGTTGACAAGTGGGCAAGCGTTTCTTTCTATAACTTGGGAGCAGAAGGGGCCAAAATTGATTTAACGGATAGTACTAGTTTCCCCTATTTTCTCTACTCTCTTAACCACACTAGTTTTGTATGAGTGATGTGTGTGAATCAAAAGAATAAAGACTTAACCACTGGATTACTGGTAATTTTTGTGATCAGATTTGTATGGATTAATGGGAGAGAGTCACTCATGCATGTTTTTTACTCTCGTTAGATTCTAGCATCTACAAAACCTATTATAGGTCACAGTCAATAACAATAGTTGTAGAAGGCAGTGAATAATATAATAACTTCAACTTTCATTATTAATCATCAACGACGACAATAATTGTAAAAAAAAAAAAAAAATGGCAGCAACCATTAAAGCTGACAAAAAACATTGATAAATTACCAAAGAAGAATTAAGCTCATCTCCTTTTTTTTTTTTGCTTCAGTCACTAAACTTAAGAATTAGAATGATAAATAAATAGTAAATAGATTTTTGGTTAGAGACTCTGATTGATGCACAGAGTGATGTCCTGGAACACCTTGAGCCTCTTCTTGTCCACTTTTGTTTCTGTCCCTAAAACAGCAGCCAAGATCGCATCTTCGAAGTCTTTGTTGTCTGGTAATCCACAGTCTATTGCTTTCTTCTCCATCGAAAGTCTCCTTTTCGTGTTTGTCTCTACCTCAAGATCATCACCACCACCACTCATTACTCCCATGTTTTGGCTCGATGATCTCGTTCTCTTCAGCTTCTCGTTACTTATGATCAACTTTGAAGAGAAGAAGGGTTTCGCATCAACCCTCAATGGGTTTACAACTACTGGATTCGCACTCATCTTCACGTTCTCGTCACCGTATCCATCGTTGCTCAAAGCAGGCTTCGCTTTTGGTTTCACGTTCTGCTCACTACAAGGCTGAGGTTGCCATATAGAGGAAGATCCAAAGATGGCGTCAAAGAGCCTTCTTTGTTCAACCTTATCATCACCTCCTCTTCTCAGCATCTCAGATCCAAGATCATTGAGCATCTGTTGCGCTCTCTCGTATGCTTTTAGATGAGAATCCACACCTCTAGGACCATCCACGACCGCTGGTTTCACACGTCGTAAAGTCTCTTTGGCTTCATCAATCCTTCCTTGCTTCATAAGGCAGATACCAAGGTTGCACATTTTGTTGTTGTCTGGTGCTATTGATAAAGCCCTCCTGTACGCATCTTCGGCTTCAACAAAATTGTCTCTTTGCATCAGTGCCCATCCCAAGTTTCCCTATTTCAAAACCAAACTCAATCCAATTAAGAATAACACAAAAATTGGCAATTGCTGAAACATTACACACATTTTGAATTATTGCTGCTTACCAGTAACCGAGTGGCTTCTTGCTCTACAGAGACCTGAAACTTCTTGCCTTGAGATCTCGCGGTTTTGGTTCGTTTACCATTAAAGGCGAGACCTTTTTGTATCAAAAAGAGTTTGTGTTTCAAAAGTCCGATCTGGTCATCTAATCTCCCACATCTCTGCAACAACAAAACAAATCCATTTCAATACAAAATAAAAGCCAATTGCAAAAATGAAACAGAGGAAAAAAAGGGATTATGTGTAAAAGGACGAACCTTGTAGAGATCTAGGAGAATATTGTCCAGAGATTCCTGGGCTTGATCTGAACATCTAACTCTGAGAGATTTGATGGCTTCAATGGCTTCTTCAGCGCGGTTTTGTTGCTTCATCACAATAGCCATGTCTTTCAAAGCACTGTCTACTCTATCTCCAGCATTAATGGCCTTCCAGAACAGAGGAATTGCTCTCTCTGGATCCTTTTCCACCAACTAATCCATAAACAACTCATCATCAGGAAAAAAAATTGCAAAATGAAACCCAAAAAACACAAATTCAGATCTAAACAAAGTTTATATAGAGTAGTAATCACCTGAACATTCTTTGCTCTGACATAAGGACTGTCTCCAACAGGGACTTTGTGGATAGCATGAAACGATTCAGACTGAGTACGGGAGATACCAAGTGGCTTTGCAGGAGAACACGGGGCTGATTTGGTCGGCCTGAATACATCTCTCATCATCTTTAGAGCAAATGGAGAAGAAGAATAAGAGGAAGAAGAAGAAGATTACAAAATGGAATCTCAGAGGGAGGAGTAATGTAGGATCAAGGTTTAGATTTAAGAAGGGTTGAGAGAGAGAGAGAGACAAGAGAGATCCGAAATATTATAAAAGATTTAAAATTTTCGACCGTTGAGGTGACTAGCCGTTGCGTTGCATTATTTTCTATTTCCGCTAATTACTGGGGGAGCGTTTATCTTTATCATCTACTACTCCCTTGACTTTCATGTATTTCCGGTTTCGCCCCGCCTAAACAAAATCAAACAAATTTGGACAAAATAAGATTTTCAGATGATTTTATCCATTGCAGTTTAGATTTCTCTCCATCTGTAGATTCAGTGCATTGGTTTGTGTTCCATTTTCAAATCTTGACGAATCAAGAAAAGTCACTAGAAAAAAACGATTATGATGGGCTCGTTTACACCATACTACGGCCCATTAAGCCCATAGTTTGGAGTTTTTACCGTATCTTTCACAAAGTGTTGTGTATCAAAATTGCTGTAAAAAGTTTTTTTTTTTTTCACCAGCCGCTCATGTTGCTGTGAATCTTGGAGTTTTGGGATCGGCCTCCTTTGTCCTTGTATGAGTTTCTTGACGACTGCGACTTTCTACCTCCTCTGGCTGCTGCCATGGCTCTGCGTCTTTGCTTTCCCAATTGTTTAACCAGCTCTGGATCATCCTCTTCCTCCTTCTGTACAACAAAGGAAGTAACACTGATTTTGTTAAGTGATTCCATTAGTTCATACTCACTTGATTTACTTACATGGAAGATACTAACCTCATCGCTTACAGCATCATCTTTGTCTTCACTGTTTTCACCTTTCTCGGTATCATCCAACTTAACTTCTGCCTCAACACCATCTGAACTTTTCTGCTCCTACATCATGCCAATCATCCAATGTAAGAAGTAAGAACATCTCCACTTGGCACAAGTTTAATATACTTTGATATTAAAAACAAAAAAAAATTGAGATTGACAATGATTTTAGTGAGCCTAGAATATTTATATCATGAACTTGGAAATTTCATACCTTCTCTTGCAACTGTAATGATTTCAATTCATCAACGTTTTCCTCTTCATTGGACTCGCATGTCTGCTCTTTATCATCAGATTCCTCATCCTCATCCTCATCAGAATCTTCACTCTTCTCCACCCCGCCTTCAATAAACTAAACAAGACAGAAACCACGAGTTCATTCTATATATTCCATTCAATAAATCACCAAGTGATGCATATTATATATAACACAATTGACACATTTGACTGCATAAAATTCAAAAAATACAAGTAAAACCAAGAAATAATTGGTTAAAGACATATAAGCTGTGTTATAGCTAAGGTCATAGGCTCACGTACTTTATCGAGGTCATTCTGTTCCTTTCTTGTGAACCCACTAGCTTCTAGATCTCTATCCAGAGCATTAGCATCTTTAGTTATATCGTAGAAAGATGGTCTGCTGTTCTCATCCACCTCCGTCTCATCTGATTCACCTTTATCTTCATGGAAAATCATATTGAATCTGGAAGAAAAAACCAGAGTAAACAAAAATGCAAGAAATTTCAGGGTCAATCATGACATGGATTTAGCAACGGAGAGAGTATCTGCTACTAGGTATTGTGAACAGATTATGTATTAAGAAAAAAACCAAACTGTTAACTAACCGTTTTCTGAAAAACTTGAAGATGCACTCGATATCACGGTCAAAGTACCTGAAAGACAATAGTCATAAGCAAACCAAGAACACTGCATGAATTGTTGGATGAGAGTACTGAGCCATGGTACAGAGATGAGACATCACATACATCTGTGCATTTCGGTGTGAAACAGATACCATTTGTGGAAAGTCAATCATTGTTATCTTCTCTTCATCATCAATCTAAAATATACAAATATAAAACAAGAGGTGACAATGAAAATTGTTAAGAAGCAGAGGATAAAACGAACATGTACAGAAAGTAACTTAAATAACGATGCAGCTTCAAGTAACTGCAGAGAAGGCATTACTCAACTAGATAAATCGAACTATCTTACCATGATGTTAAATTCATTGAAGTCACAATGAATTAGACCATGCTCAGCCAAACGAACAACAATGCCAATGATCTTCTCGAAAATTGTCTCAGGGTTCTGTAATTGCTTCACTTGAACCCTGTCATAAATGAAAATGTGAACAAATGTGATTCACAGCAGCAAGGTTGTACATGTTTCTTAGTGAGTGAGTGTTTAAAAAACTTGAATCCAATGCATAAAATCCTTAAGTCTAAAGCTTAAAATTAATGTCTGGCCAAAGAACATCAGTAGATGGTGACCGACAGCATAAAATCATAACAAACTTTATTTGTGTGAATATGTAGGTAGGTCCTTACATGGGGTAACCTTGCACAAGGGACATGATAACACAATGCCTATTGCAGTCAATAGCTTTTGGAACCGGAAAGTCATGTTCTTCCAAAGCCTGCTCACCCGGAAACCAAACAAAAATTATGTTAAATGTAATAAAAGATGATACACCCACAAGAATAGTTTTACATTAGTGGAACAAGGCATATAACCTTCATAAAAGCAAATTCCTTGAGAGCCGCAAGTCTGGAAAGATACAACCAGCTGAAACTACTGCGATGCCTCAAGTAGTCACGCTTAGATTTGACAGCCCTAAAGGAGGTTCTCCCTAGTCTATGTAACTTCATTGCCAGAATAGTTCCATCTTCCTGAGCGACCTCAAATATGTCTATGATATGTAAAGAACAAATAAACAAGATAAATCAGTCACCGATAAGTATCTCTCGTCAAACCAATAAATAAAATATGTCGGAAAGGAACATACCTGACTCTTTACCGACCCCAATTTGACGACCAACACCAGTAAATATACCACGGTTGACCAATGTTTTAATAGCAAGAAAGTCATAACCAAGATAGGTGAGTCTGAATCCATCATCTAGAACAAAAGAAAAGAAAAGAAAGCAATAAATTTTAGAGATTCTGCAACTTTCTAAGACTGCCTAACCTCATAGCACATATCAAGAATAACTATTAATGCCTTCAGAGATAATAATTCCTCACATTTAGAGGCATCGTGGTGCAAGAGCTTATACTTAAGCAAGTTCTTCAAGACCTTGTATGTGCCACCATGTCTGTGAATATAAAAGGTATGTCAATTACACAATAAGTTTCTTCAAAAAGAAGAAGTAAGCTTAAATAAAGAATAGAAAAATTCTAAAAGCATCAAGATTGAGTCACATACTTAAGAGAAGCAATGCGTTCCACAAGCTCAGAAGGAACAATCTCATGCTGCAAAACACGAAAAACAGAGTATTTTCAGAGGTAATACAATAAAACCTGAAGCCTTAAAAATTCATTCAATTTAAGAATAAAATAAAAAGCAAAATGAGACCACTCACGTTTCGCATTCCCATCTCGACTGCAGTGAGAACTCGAAAATCATCTTTCGATAGATATCTCAACACATTGACGTCGAGCTTCATCCTCTACGACTCACTCAGTGTAAGAAGACCCTTTCTACTCTGATTCAAACCTGCCTAATAAAGATAAATTACTCAAATTGAAGAAGTGATATTGAACGAAACCCTAGACGACAAACCCCGAAGAAACAATTCAAAGTTCAAAGCTTTAACATTTGAAGTAATCAATATGGCCCTCGACGCAATAAGTACATGCCGACTAGATACGATTAAATCGTAACTAATCTACGTTAAAAGTTTCGACTATGACGGAGAGATAAAATAGGTTTTTGTCAATCGAAATACAAACCTTGGAAGAAGGAGATAACTTAAACCTACAAACGAAACAACAAGGACGATGCGAAAGGAACTATTGATGTAGCAGAAACCTAAAAAAGCTAACCTGAGACTAGTGAGATAGAGCGCGCGGCGGCAGAGAGAAGAAGCGTTTTTGGTGGAGTAAAAAAAACCCAATTGTTTGGATGAGTATCCTATAATAATTGTTTTGTAGAAAACCAAACAACAATGTCGTTGTAGTATAGTGGTAAGTATTCCCGCCTGTCACCCGGGTGACCCGGGTTCGATCCCCGGCAACGGCGAACTTTTTTTGTTTTCAACGAAATTACAAGTCATAACGACACTGTGATTGATTGCCAGATTGGTTGATTGTAAAAGTTATGAATACCTTTAAGGATGAAGGTATTACTGCTGACTGCCTATGGCATTTCTTATGGTTCAACAACATTGCGATTCTGCATTATTATCTTCAGGACTACGATATTTTGCTATTAAAAATGTTTAGGTTAAGTTCATTGGTTCCGCTTTGCTATGTTGTTCTCTTCATGTTATTCATTTGTTACAGATGAACAAGTTAATGAAGAGACGAGGATGAAGGGAAATTTTTTTCTAGAATTGACAAATTAAGAGAAGAGAGGGACAAGTTTTGTAAGAAACCGTGCCTCCACGAGAAAACCTACAACAATGCTTGAAAAGCTAGTAGAATGCAAATGCAATATCCTCTAAGAAGCATGTTGAACAGGCCATAGGTCTAGTGACAAATGGCTAAGTTCGTACTCTGCTAAATTGTTAATTATGATGTAAAGCAACAATGTCAAATAAACTAGTAATCCAACAAAACCAAACCATTTCACGCGGTCCAGATTTCTCTCCAACCCTTGAATACCTGACTTTGAACAAACATTACAACTCTGTAAGAACTGGTTCATGTTTCCTTCGCAGGGCCTTTCTTGGCCGCTTCTGCAGCAGCCTTCTCTGCTTCGATCTCAGCCACAATAATATCGATTTCTTCTTCTTCTAGCTGCTTCAGAACACCTTCCTCTCGTGTCATTACAGCAACCTCAATGTTCTTTCCCCCGCTCTCAACTACCTGTAAAATGCAGAGCCTATCAGCTTTAGACAAAATCCACTACCTGTGCTTCTACTAAGTAAGCTCATCCAACATTATCATCCAACTAAATTAGTAAGATCTTCTATATTTTCGAAGACTTTCACATTCTCAAACACTGTCAATTTTTGTAAGCTTTGCATCTAACCTAAAGCCACCTTTCAAAAATGGAGAATTATACATGTGGTTCTAAGTATCGCATGTTGCTCACTACATCAGCAGCTTAGGCTAGGAATAAACCAATAGGTACGATCTCATTGTCAAGCTTAGCAACAGGGCAGCAATAGCCTAGAAGAAAACTTAGCAACAGGGCACCCAGCAATAGCCTAGAAGAAAACTATTTGGTTTAGTTATAGAACATGATGGGATAAACTAACCTCAAGCAGAGCACGGATAGCAAGCTTCACAGTTTCTTGGCCAGAGCAATCTTTATAGTTTTTCTCCAGAAACTCTCTAATTGAGTTAGAGTTTCTCCCAGTAGCATTAGCCTTCCAAGCAGAGAAGGTACCAGACGGATCAGTCTGATAAAGCGCGGGTGTACGAGTGTAAGGGTCAAAACCAACGATAAGAGTAGAAAGACCAAAAGGCCTCACACCACCACTTTGAGTATACTTCTGTTGAAGACCAGCTATGTAGCGAGTGATGTACTCAACAGTGACTGGGTCCTCCAAGGTAAGCCTGTGGCTTTGACACTCTATCCTCGCTTTGTTTATCAGGACACGGGCATCTGCCTTCAACCCAGCACAAGCCAATGCAATGTGATTATCAAGGCTCACAATCTTTCTAGCTGATCTGTAAGAGAAAAAAAAAAACAATAAATATATAAAAATTCATGCGATTAGGAAGGACCATCAGCCAGATCTGACAGTTGAAACAGAATGAATCAACACTCGTAAACTTCAACTAGGGTTTCAGCTCTGATTGTACGATCTAACATTACTAGATTCCCAATTACAAAGTGATACAGCATCCCAAATTCAGGGTATCACTCAGAAGGGTTTCAGTATTGACAACAAGATTAAGTAGCAATTGAGCAAATCAAGCGATCCAGGTGAAAGCAATAGAAGTCAAAATTAAAGTGTGGAACTCAATTCAAATGGACTAAAAAGTAATTGAATCGGAAGAGATCGGAACTATACCTAGAATCCTGGAGCTTAGGGGTGGATTTCTTCTCGACGGCGAGGACAACAGTATCGGTGCCGCGGACTCCGACGGCGGCGTTACCCTTGCGGACGGCTTCCAGGGCATA
>NC_025690.1:14546372-14555019 GCF_000633955.1 Camelina sativa | reverse complement strand
TTTTTTTTTTTTTTTTTTTTTTTCTGGGGGTATTTGTGAGTGTTTCGTTCTTTCTCTCCCTTCTTCAAAACCTCTCTTTCGTTTTTTTGTTGCTTAACAACGATTCCCAACTTAGGCGACAAGCCAAGATCCCCAGTTCTAGATTAATCACCTGCGGACAGGTCCACGGTAAAATACACCTTCCAGCCAATCACAAAAATTATCACTGGATTTATTAGTTGCCTCAAGGCCCAAAAACATGGCCCAATTGTTCAAACTCCTAACATGGTTTTTCATGATCATTAGAAAACAGTAAACAATGTCGTAATTCAAAAGAGATAAGAGGTAGCGCCGTAGAGGTATGAAATAGTACAGCTTTCAATAACTATTATTAAAGCAGCATATTTCTTCTCGATGTATATATATGTGAGAAGATTAGAAGAAACTGTTTATATAGTTTACATAGAATCACAATATACACATTGAAAACTAAATATTGAGTACATTAGTCAATCTTCATATACTTTTCCATAAGGAAAATTAAATGCAAAGTATGGATGAGCAGTTGAAGTGAGGCTCCCTACTACCCTTTCTTGGCCTTTAAATCAGAAACAGCGGACTTGGCCAATGTTGTAGGCTTTAAGACACTTTTGGGGTTCAGTGCCTTTCGGATCTTGAAAGCAACCCATGCGGTTCCAAAAGCATGTCCTGCTGCGTCTAACCCTTCGTTGGTTGCCTCTGCTGCTTTTGTGCCGTACCTGTAGTCTCACAACAAAAATCCATTAGGTAACTTTGATCACCTGCTGAGAAAAATGACTGTTTTCATATGCTTTTACTAATCAATACCTGTGATTGACGAGTTCTGTTGTGACAGTTGATGAAGTTGACATTACATTTTTCCCAGCCACTTCAACAGCATCACAGATCTTGCCTGCAGAAAGTAAACAGGTGATTAAACACGGGAGCAAAAAAGGCAATGTTACTAATGCCATTGGCCTCAACAAAAGAATCAGCAGGTTTTGAGTGTATATCACAGGTTATTAGAAGAGAGCCCAAAATCTATGCTCATAACTAAAGAAAGAAGAAATAGAACTCGACGTATACGGCAAATGAAGGATTGCAAATCACTTTGTAACTTTTAACTCAAACACCCCAAAAGGAATAAAGTTCATGGGAATTAGCCTTAACAATGTTCAAGGCAAGAAGCAGACCCAAATGCCATATCAATGAACTGCTGGAAAAAGCTATATTCAAAAAGACTCGGGAATCATGGTAATTCTAAATGCTGGTGAGATGAAAGAAAGCAAGGCAACTCGCGAACTAAGAAATTTCCATGACTCTCCCTCCAAGCATGGCACATAAAATTTGAGAAAACCAAAACAAGTAATGTACTTACTAAATCCATCGAGGGATGCGAGAACAATCTCTCCAGGCAAAAGCCCAAAAAGCTTCTTTCCAGCTTTTGAGTTAGCCACTGAACCAGTGATGAATCCCGAGACTTTGACAACACCAGAAAGAACACCAGTCGCAACTTTCTCTGTCATTTGTGTCACTCTCTTAACCCTTCACATAGAAACCACACAAGGGAGATTAGCAAAGGCATAAAACTCGTTCATTCAAGAAATAATACCATGAAGAATGCACACTGTGTTCAAAATTTTAAGAACTGGTCTTTTCATACTCAGTTTTCTAATGATCATGAAACAAAGAAGCAGATAAAATACCTACTAGATTCCTGTCCAGTTATTTCCAAGGTCAAAGAAACTAAATTCCTAAGTATCACCATACCTCTTGATTCTCCTCAGTGTCTCAGGGCTAACATCCTTCTCCTTCTCAGCACGACTAAGCCTATTCTTCATAACCTCGTTTCCTTTCCTGAGTCTCTCCACAGTTACATCCCCACACCACAGTATCCCTCTGATCAGCTTACCAGACCCGGAAGCTATCATTTTAGCAGTATTGTGACTGTAATCCTCAACATTAGGCGCAAGCGTAGTCCAATACGCCGCACATTGACCTTCCACAACGTCTTTCCTCTCACCCTTAAGCTCCTCCGGCGAAGTCTGCGCCACAACTGAACTTCCCAGCACCTCTTCACCCTTCTCCTTTGCCTTTTCAGACATTCTCTGCTCTGTGAAACAACTATAGTCTCTCAAAACCTGATCAAGCACAAGTAACACATTCTCTTGCCCTTTAGAAGCAATGGTCAATCCGTAATTGAGAATATCATCATCCGAATCGGACCCAGATCCATGTCCTTCCTCCTTCGGCGGATGAATCGAGAAGAAATAGTGCGATCCATCGACCTTAGCCGCAACCTCGTTTTTCGTCAACGGCCATTGAATCTCATCCCCAACATTGGCTAGAACCGCGACGATGTTATCCCCCTGGATGATTNCAACTTTCTCTGTCATTTGTGTCACTCTCTTAACCCTTCACATAGAAACCACACAAGGGAGATTAGCAAAGGCATAAAACTCGTTCATTCAAGAAATAATACCATGAAGAATGCACACTGTGTTCAAAATTTTAAGAACTGGTCTTTTCATACTCAGTTTTCTAATGATCATGAAACAAAGAAGCAGATAAAATACCTACTAGATTCCTGTCCAGTTATTTCCAAGGTCAAAGAAACTAAATTCCTAAGTATCACCATACCTCTTGATTCTCCTCAGTGTCTCAGGGCTAACATCCTTCTCCTTCTCAGCACGACTAAGCCTATTCTTCATAACCTCGTTTCCTTTCCTGAGTCTCTCCACAGTTACATCCCCACACCACAGTATCCCTCTGATCAGCTTACCAGACCCGGAAGCTATCATTTTAGCAGTATTGTGACTGTAATCCTCAACATTAGGCGCAAGCGTAGTCCAATACGCCGCACATTGACCTTCCACAACGTCTTTCCTCTCACCCTTAAGCTCCTCCGGCGAAGTCTGCGCCACAACTGAACTTCCCAGCACCTCTTCACCCTTCTCCTTTGCCTTTTCAGACATTCTCTGCTCTGTGAAACAACTATAGTCTCTCAAAACCTGATCAAGCACAAGTAACACATTCTCTTGCCCTTTAGAAGCAATGGTCAATCCGTAATTGAGAATATCATCATCCGAATCGGACCCAGATCCATGTCCTTCCTCCTTCGGCGGATGAATCGAGAAGAAATAGTGCGATCCATCGACCTTAGCCGCAACCTCGTTTTTCGTCAACGGCCATTGAATCTCATCCCCAACATTGGCTAGAACCGCGACGATGTTATCCCCCTGGATGATTCGAACGATGGTGAAATCACCGCACGCGAGTTCGACGCTGTAGGATTTGTCGATTAGGTTGAGAATAGCCCCGGGGACACGGATGAGAACCTCCTCCGTCGCCTGAGGCGGAGCAGACGGTGACTGGTTTCCGGATGCATCTCCGTGGTGAGGGAAGAGATTAGGTCCGAGATTTTGCGACGAGAGAGATGGATAGAGGTGAGGGGAAGAAGGGTAAGGATTCGTCTGAGCAAAAGGATTATCAGGAATTGATTGATCGATTACCGGCCGTTGCTTCTCGTCACCACCGTGTGAAGGATTCATCTCCGTCGCGGTCGTCGTTGATTAGAACAAAACGGGTTTGATAGATTTATTTATTTTCGAGGGAGACATAAGTTAATAGGATTTGTGGTTAAAGTTTAAAACAATAAAAATTGAATCCACACGCATCTCAATCTATTTTACCACTTTTTTTTAGTCATAATAATAAAAGTGCATTAATTATCATTAAAAATATGATTACCACAAAAACACACACCAAACGAACAAAACAGAACCGGAACGAACCAAACGCAACAGAGTAACCGAGAAATAAAAGATTTTCTAAGCAAAGATTTGGTCGACAGCTTCCTCGTGGTCATGTTTCTCTTTAGCTAGCTTCTTAAGGCGAGCTAGCTCCAAATCTCTTCCCATCTTTCTCTTATACATCTCTGCGAACGTGATTGGCTCCTCCAAGATTGCCTTCTCTCCTTCTTTTATTTTAAGTGGATACACTGTGGCGTCGGGAGCTGGATTCTGGAACGTGGCAATGGATAGTCTGCTCGAGTTAGAGTTCACCACTGCCTGATGATCCGCGTTCTTGAACCTCCCATTGCTCAGAAACTTAAAATCAAGACAAATCAAATTTGACCAAGTCAAAACTACAAATCAGAGAAAAATAAAAATAAATAAAAATAATAATTAAAGAGAGGATGAGAAAGTATACTGACGTGACCGTGGTCACCGAGATTGACGACAAACGCTCCTTCAACAGGCTGAACCGTAATCCACGTCTTGCCATCGTCTCGTGTGGCTTGTAATCCACCGACTTGGTCTTGTAGCAGCAAAGTGATGGTTCCAGGGTCAGTGTGGCGTTTGAGTCCCAGGGTTAGATCAGGCTGAGGGCATTTTGGGTAATAATTAACAACTATCTTTTGGTCCATATCGACGCATGCATTGGTAAGTGACTCTTTCTCAAGACCCATAGCTTCAGACAAAACCTCAAGAAGCTTACAAGCCAAACCCATCAGCCTCTCACTATACTCTTCAGTTACTTTCACCCATCCCTCCGGCGTATCTGGCCACCGTGAGTAGTCTCTGTTTCTCACCGGGTACGAGAAATACGTCACAATCTCTCTCCAATCTTGCACAGCCTCTCCCTGCATTTACAGTTTAATTATTTCGTATTTAACTACAAGATTAAAACATGATTACGTATTTCACCTAGAAGATTATATATATGGGTCGTACCTGGAGGTGGCTAGAGACGATGAATCCTCCTTTTTTACCACCGGACATGTCAAACCGGAGCTTCTCTTCCGGAGGTAAAGCAAAGAAGTCACGAGCGAGACGTGTCATATCCGACACCAAATTGGTATCGACGCCATGATCAACCACCTGGAAGATGCCCCAATCCTCACAAGCCTCCACGATCTGACGGCAGATCTCTCCTCTTTTACCATCAACATCGTCGATACCGGCGAGAGAGATCACCGGGATTTCGTCGCTGAACTCATTATAGGCGACTTTGGGGCGTTCATCTTCGTCTCGGACGAACTTAGAGTTGAGCTTAGACTCTCCGGCGAGCTCAGTCAGAGTTCCTGGAGCCATTTTAGTAACAAGACAAAAGACTATATTAAGAGACGAATAGAGAGAGAGAGAGAGAGAGAAGATGTAATCAATATATAAGAAGAGAGTGGTAGCTGAGAAACCTTTCAAAGCTTGTGATCACTGACGAACGAGGAGGTCGCTAGCTACCTACCACGGTACTACTCTCTCTTCTCTTCTAGAACACAAGTTATACTCAACCAACTACATTGTATGTATCTTCAAATAAAAAGAAGACATCATGTATTTACATTTTTTTTTCTAACGAAAAGAATTATAAACTCAAAATCTCTTTATGTTTTCTAGCTACATTCAAATGTATCACATTATTATTGCATAATACGGACGTCAGAGTTTCGTTTACACCTTAAAGTAGACTGTATACATCTACGTTTGTAACGGTAGATAGAAAGCCACGTCTGAGAAATGGCTGTGTGGTCAGTGGAGAAGTCACGTGGCCGAGACACATGTTCTGGTACGGGGCTTGCGTTACAAAAAAAATCCCAATCATCATTAATTTTTGCATGGCTATTACTAAATCCCATTGAGGAATGAGGAGAGAATTAAACCTATATTTTATCACAAACTTTTCCTTGGGCTGACAAGGTAAAATGATGGGATTTGTAGAGAGTATTGGGTTTTAGTTTTTACCAGTTTATCAACTTGGATATTTAATGTGGGATGAGTTGTATGTTTAGAAATTAAACCAGACAGGATAAAATTTTCCTGCTCATAACTTTACTTAGCTAGGATAAATATAAGTAGTGAATGTGTGTTTGACCAATGTAGGGTTAAACTTTAAGATGCCTAAGTTGACTTTTTAATTTTTTATTCTTAATTATAAACAGAGCTGGGCTAATTTAATCATTGCAGCCCTTTTAGTTCGTGAAAGGCCCATACAGCATAACAAAGATGGCTACTTTTTTGCCATGAGAAAACGGACCTCCACTTCCTAAGAGAGAGGAGGAGGAGCCACAACACAACGGCTAGTCTATTAAAGAAAAGAAAGAAAAAAAAACACGTTCTAACGGCAACATTTTTTTTATCAGACATGCCTATAAAAATACTGCGACCTAAACAAGTTTCTCATCTTCATCATAGTTCTTTCAAAGATTCTCTCTCCTTCAATTCAGTCTTCGTTGTTGTCTGTCTACAAGAAGAAGTCCAAATTATCCAATGGAGACTCCATCATCATCAGCAACGAGAAGAGTCACTAGATCGCAGGCTATCTTTGCAATCAACAACTCTGGTTCTGAATCTATAACTCCCTTTTCATCAAGTATGTTTCCTCTTTCTATTTCTATTTTTCGTTTCTTGTAGCCTTGAACCATTAACCAGTGATTCTTTATCTCCTGTTCTTGATTAGTCTTATTATCAGTTGTTGTTTTCATAATCACCCTCTGTATTCATTTTTGGCTCTTAGATAAAACAGAGGATTCGAACAGAGGAAACAAGGAAGATAGGTCTTATGCTGCGCTGATCGACATAACGAACGATTCACCGATCGTGGGTCTAGCGTTGCAGACGCCTCCTTCAGGTTTCATGGTTAAACGGAGAAGCAGCAGAATCAAGAACACGCCTGGGTCTGGTGAAGCCCTTTTGAGAGGACAAGTCAAAACCCTCTTGCACAAGGTTAAAGAAGAAGAAACAGAGCTTATCCATTCAATAAAGACTCGTCCTTTTATCCACCTAGTCACTTCTCCAATGAGACTTCTCGCTCCAACTCCAGCAAACACTCCCCAATCCCCAAACATTTCAGATAGTAACGATGTCAAGATTAAGATCGCATCCCCGATTGTTGCTGAACACTTGAGAACCTCTCTGATATTTGAAGAGAAAGAAGAGAAGAGTATGAGCATAATTACTCGTTCTTTGATGTTTGACTTCACCACGGACAAGTCAGAAGAAGATGTTGATGGACTGTGTAAAGGAGAGAAGAAGACTCAAGCTGAATTTGCAAGGAAACGTAGCAGATTGATGTATAACAGTAATGATGAGAAGATCGTAGAGGTCAAAGAAGTGCTGTTGCATTTGTAATCTTGATTCTTATTGGGCTTTGCTTTGTATCGGTCACGAAGTAGTGATCTGTAATTTCTAGGTCCAAAAAGGCCCATTTATGTGAGTGAAAAAATAGGAGACAAGTCGTTGTCGAGATGAAGATGAAATGATTTGGTGGTGGTGGTAGCAACTAGCAAGTTAAAAAAGAAAACTAACAGAACACATGAGAAAACAGAAGAAGGACGTTCCAACGAACCTTTCTCTCTACTTGTTGTTCTATTTACCCAAAAACTTTCTTCTTTAGTGTGAAGTAAACGCCAAGACATTTTTGGTTCTAATTTCAATATAATAAAGAAAAAAGTAAGCACCACGAAAATATACTTAACAACTTTCTCATCATTTTTTTGTCATTTAGTGGAATTTTTCTCGTCGGTAATGTGTTACATATATTAAAATAAAATGATAAATATATTGTAATGGTGGAACCATCACATAATATAAGCTATGGAATGAGATCTTTGATTACGATTTTATATCACAATCAATTTGAAAGAACAACTTCTTATGGTGCTTTTTGTTCTTCTTTTTAAATTGATTTAGTCATTAACGTGGTCAGTTTCATCTTAGTCCACTAATCTAGTCACCATCCGTTTTAAGTGACAACAACCAACAGGTGCAATCTTTTTTGGAAACTGGTGACTGGTTTTCTCTTTATAAAAAGCTGATCGAGGTTTCTTCATGACATGGACCAACTCATACAAAAACTAAAGCAATAAACATATATCACTTAATCAGCTGTAATGGTTCGCGCAGAGATCGAAACCGGGGCTCCTTTCAGGTCTGTTAAAGAGGCCGTCACTCTCTTCGACGAGAGAATCCTTCTCGGAGATAATTACGTAGAGGTCTCTTATCTATAAGCAAATGCATAGTTTTTGCATATATTAGTCGTATAAGACATGATTATCTCTATATCAATGATTAACTTTGTTTGCAATAATTTTCCACCGTGTGGTTATAGAGAAGCAGTTGTAATAAAAGCATTCAAGAAGAGCTGGTTGAAGCGCAGGAGAGTCTTAAGAAAGCTGAGGAAGAGAACAAGGTTTTGTCTCAGCTTATCGAAACCCTCACACGAGAGCTTGAAACCACTAAGGAAAAGCTTAACCACTCACTCAGAAAATTCCCAGAACATCCTCAAGTCGAAGATGATGACCTCAAATTCATAGAGGAATCCACGGTTAACGAACGGGACAGCATAACCGAGATCAAGACGAACCGGTATGATCAAAATGAAGTATACGATGATCGTCTGGAGAAGAGGCGTTCGGTGAAGTTTGCGAACCCACCATTGTTAACAAAGGTGATTGTGGGAAAAGAGGAGAAAAGCAAAGCTATGGTGAAGAAACAGACGAAGAAGATGAAGCAGTTGGCTCCATTGGCTTCTTGGCTCTTTGCAAGAAACCGGTCTAGTTAACCACTTACGAGATCCTCATCTCGTGTTTAGTACTTATATGCGTGCCTTACGAGTTAAAGAAATAATATCCCCAAATTCATTGTTTTTA
>NC_025690.1:14520549-14546053 GCF_000633955.1 Camelina sativa | reverse complement strand
GGGGGATTCATTCAACTTAGATTTTGTTACATATTACTAAACAATTACTTATCACAATGTCTTGTTGGGATATATATTAAATTTTGATTTAAACGAGAGTTTGTGATTTTTTTTTTTTCTATATATGTTAACAGTAAAATCCCAAGGCCAAACCCAGTCCTAGATTATCCAAACTTGGTTTTGTTGCTAAAAGGCGTATACGGATGAGGATGACCAATTTACGAGATGAAAATTTGGTCCTCAAGCATTTAGAGAAATCATCAGTCCCTAACCTACATATATCCACACGAGTAACTCCATATTTCAAACGGGAGCCAATACCCCTTGGCCCTTGGTAGTTTTGTGGAAGGCTAATAATAGCCTAATAGCAAATATATATTATATGTTTTTATATTGTAAGTGCGTAGCTAGAATCATATCATATAAACTCGAATTAGGCATTTAGGCGTTCGCGCATTGAGTGGCCCGTACGTTTAAGCCCTAACCATTTTTTGAACTACATATGTATTTTATTTTATTTTTCTTTGGCGTTTACAGAATATATATAATAAATATTTATGTAACATGTTTCATTCATTTTGGTCTATATATATCACTATACGTCTTCTGTAGTTTTTTAATTCCTGCACAAAATAATTGTATATTCTATGGTAACGTACGTGATGATGTTTGTGTGTCTGTAATAGGTATTAATTAGGGCATAATACTAAATAATTAGAGCACTTAATTTTCTTAATCAATCGGTTTTGGTGTTAGAAAACTCGCCATCGTTTTCAAAAAAATAATGTTCCAATTCCGAACGCAGGATTAATCCAGTCAAACTTGCCTCGATCTGCAGTATATATATCCTATGTGTATTTGCGGCACTAGCTATCTCTCTCTCTAGGAGTCAAAAATAACAGAAACATAATTGGAGACATTCTCATTCATTAGTATTGTAAACAACGAGAGTATATATATTAGAATACAATGGAGATAAAGCAAGCAAGTAAGTCACTGAAGCAGATGCTGAAGAGATGTTCAAGCTTGGGGAAGAAGAGCAGCGAACACGTCCCTAAGAAGGGTCATTTTGCTGTCTACGTGGGCCACTCCAGAGATCGCCACGTCGTCCCCATCACATTCCTCAATCACCCAACCTTCAAGATAATGCTGCAAGCAGCGGAGGAAGAGTTCGGGTTTAGGCAAGAGGGAGGCCTCACCATTCCTTGTGACCAAAACATATTTCTCTCTCTCTTAGACTCCATCACATCTTACTAACTAGCTAAGTCTTAGTTATACTTTGAGCCTCTTACTCTTCCTCACTTGATGAGAGGATTAAGTCAATACAATTAATGTAGAAGTTTATGTTGATGATAGCTTATCTTGTTGTGTTCCACCTTTCTTCAATTTTGTGTCTAACGATGGCTATATCTACAATATATACACTCACTCATGATCGAGGCGTAACTGGAGCTATATATATCTGGTCTAGTTTACATATATAACCGTGTAACTTTCGAGTTTCGATTACTGAGGATTATGTATATGCTTCTTTAATTTTGCTTGATGGGTATAAGGAAGATAACATATCGCAAAACGTACTACGTCTTCTATGCACACAAATATTCTTTACTAGTTACTATACTGACTTAGACTTTTTCTTTGACATCGATCGCATACCAATTTAGTTATTTATATGAATGTATCGTACGTAGTGATCATGAAACTAAAGATACCTCTCAAAAAGTTCTGTAATTTTGCATTTAACATGGCATATAAATAAATAAATAAAAACATTGAAATTTCATCATGAACTAATAACAAAATGTCAAATTTTGACATGTTATAATCAGTGTTAGTATTACTCATGGTTCATGAAACGATATGAGTCATATTATAATGGGGCCACAATATATCGATCTGAATGTCAAATTTTACATCCAACTTTTAATTTTGTTCCTATTTTACATATGCTGAGAAAATAACATAGTAATTAACGATATTACAAACTAGGTGGAGAAATTCTGATCTTACACTACAAGAAAAACCCATATTGATAGCAGTAGAAGATAGCTCATTTTACTGAAATGTTATAAAAGATGATGTTTTATTTTGATTACTATATGATAGCACTAAAACACTGCTATGACAAAAATTTCAGTATACGAGAAAACAAAATCCCTTATTCAGCTAAAATTTGGGGAAAAATTTCAGATCTTACATAAAAAAAACTTTTAAGTGCCAAAGTTTTGTGCAAAAAAACCCTTCAAGTAATTATTTTTTGCAAGAAAACCCTTCACATCAAATAAATGCAGGTCAATACTATGATCTCAAAAGTCACCCGCAATATAACCCTTCTCTGTATTTATGACGTGGCAATTTAAAAGTTTTATTGTTTTGAGGGCTAAAAAATGGCAGAGCATTCAGATTTATTTATTTTTAACAAAAAAATAAATCTGCCTCTTGCTGACAACCTCCGAGGGTAGTTTCAAGCCGCCAGTGATTGTCCGCACCGCAAGTCGCCCCTCCATTTCCCTGCAAATCTCGCCGTCATCATCTGCCACTTCGCTCTCATGTGAACTCTTTGGGTTGGTTGGGTTTGCTTCAATCTTTCGTGTCCATTAACATATCGGGTTTTAAAAATTTGACCCAATTGATTGTATTCTATGTTATTGGATTAACATTGAGATGTTGAAGTTCCCTTGCGACCAATTAACATGTCTTGACGCTAATTCTGGGTTTAGTTTTCTAAAACGTGTTTCCACAGATTAATGTTATAGCACTAAATCAAGTTTGCTGCAGTTTAACATAAAATCAGAATTTTTCTTTGGATTAGGGGCTTAGAAACGAAGAACAGAGAAGACAAATGAATTTTTTTTGTTAAAAATAAATAAATCTGAACGCTCTGCCATTTTTTAGCTCTCAAAACAACAAAACTTTTAAATTGCCACGTCATAAATACAGAGAAGGGTTATATTGCGGGTGACTTTTGAGATCATAGTATTGACCTGCATTTATTTGATGTGGAGGGTTTTCTTGCAAAAAATAATTACTTGGAGGGTATTTTTGCACAAAACCCAAAAAAAAATCTTTCAAAGGACAAATAAAATCTTTGACTCTTCTCCTGTATAGCCTCTGGTCTCCATTGATTTGTTCTCCATCTCTTCAAAAAAAAAAAAATCTGACCGACACTGACCGTGAAACTTTCTCTCACTATCATCGAATCGAATTCAGAGCACACATTTCGCCATGGATAACTCAGCTCCAGATTCGTTATCTAGATCGGAAACCGCCTTAACCTACGATTCGTCTTATCCACACTATGCCATAGCCTTCTCATCTCTCTGCGCCGCCAACACTTCCTCCGGCCACAGAATGGCCGTCGGAAGCTTCCTCGAAGATTATAACAACCGCATCGACATCCTCTCTTTTGATTCTGATTCCATGACCGTGAAGCCTCTCTCGAATCTCTCCTTCGAGCATCCTTATCCTCCAACGAAGCTAATGTTCAGTCCTCCTTCTCTCCGTCGTCCTTCATCCGGAGATCTACTGGATTCTTCTACCGTTGAGCCTATCTCGGTTCTCAACAATAGTAAGATGATCCTACACTTCAGTGAATTCTCTTATGTGTCTCTTCTCTATATTTCTCCTTTTTATGTCTCTTACTGACCTAGAACCTGAGTAGATATAACGTGTGAGATTCTTATGTCGTTAATGTATGGCTAGTGAATACTATTTGATATATCTGGTCATCTTTGTACAAAAATTGGTTTTAAGTGTTATGGTTTGATTTTTTCTGTTGTTGAGATATTTTGTGGTTTGGTTGATATTGCAGCATGACGACGACATTGAACTTTGATGCTTCTGATCCTTTTGTGCTTCTAGAATCAACTGCGTATGTAGCACATTCTTATCATGGTCTGTTCGTAGATCGGTAATCGTGAGTAGGAATTTTCTGTGGGTTTTTTGTTGTTGTTGTTGTTGTAATTTTTGTAGGAGAAGATAATGAGAGTTCCTTATGGAGTGAACAAAGTATTTTAAGCACTCTTTGTTTCTTGTTTTCTGCAGTCGGCTCACTACAACAGCTGTCTATGCTTGTGCTTTACTGGTAACTAGCAAAAAAAATACCCAGCTTTGTGTTTTATTTTCTTACTGATACTGATTGGCAAAGTTGTTAAGAACCCTTTTTGGGTCTTCTAATTTTTAGGCAATCAAGAAAGTTTTGAATCCTGTAGCTCCGGTTTATAAATATTGCCTTATATCAGTGACTAATATCTTAACCACAACATGCCAATACGAGGTGGGATTTTATCTTTCACCTCCACCTTTTAGTTTATGAACTTTTTATGTCTATTCTTTATATATATATTATTGCTTTTTGTGCTATCTATAATGCCTTCAGGCTCTCAAGTATGTGAGCTTCCCAGTCCAAACTCTTATTAAATGTGCCGAAATGATACATGTAATAGTAAGTTATAACACTTTTTTATATTGGTAGAAGATGGAAGCTCATGTGTTTGAGTTTAGTATAAACATTCTTATATTTGTGTTCTATACAGGTATGGGGAACACTCATCATGCAGAAGAAGTACAAGGGATTTGACTATTTAGAGGCTTTTCTGGTGACCCTTGGCTGCTCTGTCTTTATTCTTTTTTCCGGTATAAACCTGCTCTAAACTCATTACCCCAATCATTATAAAAGGCTTCGGTTAGTTTAAGTATCATAATTACCATGAGCATCCAGGTTAGATGTACTGAAGTTTGTTTATGTAAATCTGAGTTGTAGGCAGGAGACGATGTTAGCCCGTACAATAAGGGAAGGGAAAATATTGTTTGGGGTGTTTCCCTTATGGCTGGTTATCTTGGGTATGTGAATCCGTGTAACTAGTTTCACTGATCATATACTAAGATTTTGCTTTCAGATTCGGAAAGTAGGAATCTCAATACTTCGAATCATGATTGCGTATTTGGTAATTGGCTAGTGTAACAGGTTTGATGGCTTTACAAGCACATGGAGATACATAAACAAATATTCTACACAACACTTTGTTCTTGTGTTCTGAGTTTCACTGGTGAGAATCTTACTTGTCTCTGCAATCTTTTTCTGTTAGTCGTTTTCCCACAAGAAAATTCTATAGGAATAAGACTTTTTTCCTCTTTCTTTCTCTTTTTTGCTTTGTTTTAGTTGTATATGACAATTGATTCAAGCTTTCAGCTGATGATTATTAGGCTAAAGTTGGCTTATATGTTAGGGGTTGTAACATGTAATTAGTTGCTTCCTTTGTTTCTGAATGTGTTTCTTATAGTCATAATTCTTGTGTGAATCTAGTTACACTCTAGTCAGTCATTCTTTATTCTTATCATTCTGTGAATCTTGTCTTTAATGTAGGGCTCATATTGCTATGTGCTTATAGTTAATGGCATATTGTGGCTTCTCATGATTCTTTTGTTTCATATGGGCAAATGCATATGGAGAGGATTACGTGGAACATGTCTTTTTTCATAAATTCAAAGTGAACTAGTGGTTGTTCATTGGATTGTTTCGAGGCAAAATGAGCAGCTAAAGAGTGGTTTCTCTACGAGTAAGAAAGGCTTGGATGGGTAATGTTAGTTTTATTGTAATGTTAGTTTTATTTTTGGGTACATGTAAGTTTGTCTCTGTTCTTTGTAATGTTAGTTTTATTTTGTTTAAGACTTGGTGGCGCTTATGTAAACTTATTTTGGTTAATGTAATATTAAAGTTATTTATGTTGATTATTTATGAAATATACAAATATAAATCTAATTAAATAAATTTTGAAAGAAAAAACAACATTAAATAAAATAGCATTCGATTAGAGCTATGATATAGTCATGGTACAAGCACCTAACATAGCGTGTAAAATGACTTATAATATTATTTTTAAAAATTTGAAAAACGGTATAACATAGCATTTCTGTACTGCTATGGTATAATACTATACCATAGCATACGAATTATTCGCTATTATATGTGAGGTACCTACAATAACAGTGGCCTAACATAGCGTTTGTAAAAGAGCTATGAATTACATATTATAGCGTTTCTCTCGTGCTAACAATGTATATATTTGTTGTAGTGTTAATCAGTGTTATAAACACACAAAACAAGTAAACGCGACGCAGGTGCGCCTATGGAATATATGACATACTACAAGCATGAAAATGGGCTTCCTACATGACTATACTATATATTTATCAAATATTTTATCCTGTAGTATTTTTGGTTTTAATTTATGATTGAACAACTCATCCTTTTTAAACGAAAAAAAATTAGCATTAGTCATGCGTATATTGTTAAGCAGCATGCAAGTTGATTTATTAAAATGGCATGCCCTGCGATTGACGATCTACGTATGTGTTAGCTTTGATAATCCAATACTTCTATACTTTTTTTTTTGTAATATACTTCTATACTTGTATACCGGCGGTGCTAACTGATAGTTAAGCATATATAAACAACTATACATAGATATAATCGAAATAACTTATGTTTTTTGGACAAAATCGAAATAACTTATTATAAAAAAGCTATTTAATTCTTAATTTTGCATATATTGTCACTTGTCAGCCAAATATATAATTGGTAATTAACGTTACATTAAGAGGTCCATGGTGTAGACTGTAGACAGACTATAATTTTTGGAGGAGATACTAGATTTGAGTTTGACACAAAGATTAAACAACAAATTAATGAAATGAACTATGTGCCTAAACGAGTTGTAGTGTTGACATATAGAGATAGCTCGCTCTAGCTCCTCTCCTTGCATGCCCTTAATAGAAAATACTCGAAAATTCAAATGCAAATAATCTGATTTTTCTGACATGATAAAATTAAAGTAAACTTTTGCAAAATAAAATAAAATAAATAAGAATCGTAAAAAGCAAACATTTTTAATAACCAAATTGGGTTAACATAAGTACGGCCTGTGCTTTTTAATTAGACTAAGGTTACATGGAGGCCCACGACTAAGGAGAATTAGGGTTTCTGTTATGAGAACATCCCTATAAATTAGGCTACACAACCTAGGGAAAAAAGTAGGTTACGTGGCGGTAAGGAAGATGGGTCGTGTGATTAGGGCTCAGCGTAAGGGTGCTGGTTCCGTTTTCAAGTCCCACACACACCACCGCAAGGGTCCAGCTAAGTTCCGGAGCCTCGACTACGGCGAGCGCAATGGTTACCTCAAAGGATTGGTGACGGAGATCATCCACGACCCTGGCCGTGGTGCTCCTCTCGCTCGCGTCGCTTTTCGTCATCCTTTCCGCTACATGAAGCAGAAGGAGCTGTTCGTAGCCGCCGAAGGTATGTACACCGGACAATACCTCTACTGTGGTAAGAAGGCTAATCTTATGGTCGGAAACGTTCTTCCGCTTGAATCTATCCCGGAGGGAGCTGTTGTCTGCAACGTCGAGCTCCATGTCGGCGACCGTGGTGCTCTTGCTAGGGCTTCTGGTGATTACGCCATCGTAATTGCTCACAATCCTGACAGCAAAACCACCAGGTAATTTCTCCAAATCAGTTAATAGTTTGCATGCTTCCAAATGCAAAGTTAAGAACTCTCCTTGAAACCTTTGTTAAAATCGGAATCTTCATTTTTAAGTTGCGTACTATTGTTATATTATGTCTAAACCCTAATTATATTACTGGAACATCATTTTATAACTTGACTTGAGTGGCACTTAACAATATATATTGATCTGTTTTTACCATATATAAAAAGGATTAAGCTTCCTTCTGGAGCGAAGAAGGTTTTGCCAAGTGGGTGCAGAGCCATGATTGGGCAAGTTGCGGGTGGAGGAAGAACAGAGAAGCCACTTCTCAAGGCTGGAAATGCATACCACAAGTACAGAGTGAAGAGGAACTGTTGGCCTGTTGTGCGTGGTGTTGCCATGAACCCAGTGGAACATCCCCACGGAGGAGGAAACCATCAGCACATTGGTCACGCCAGTACGGTCAGGCGTGATACATCTGCTGGTGCTAAGGTTGGTCAAATTGCTGCAAGGAGAACTGGTCGTCGCAGAGGTACAGCTGCCACACTAGCAGCCAAGGCAGACTACTAGACTTGACTTGAAACACACACACTCTTCTCTGCTTTCTTGATTTTGTTTTGCTTATTTCTGTTAAAGTCTTAACACCCCTTTCCATTGTTGCCGTTTACGTTTAGTATATATTTTTTTTTTGTTGAAAGCTTATGAGCTTCGTATTGAATCTGCCGTTTAGAGGTAGAATTTTGAATTATTTAATTTATGAGATTTTTTTGGGGTCATCTTGATGGTGTTTCTTTTACTACATATAATTGTTACTTATCGAGGTCTACTATTTCTTGCAATGGCAGTACATCTCTTGCTATATTCTTCCATCATTTTCACTTTTAAGCGATTACAAAACTCAACTCTAGTTATCAGTTCTTTCTTTAATAATTACTGGACATAATTCTCAAATAATCCTGACGCAAATTAATGTTGTAATCATGATTTAAATGAATGTTTTCTCAACCTCTTAGACTGGTGTATCATTAAACTGGTGCTCTAAACAGAACCATCTTTTTTTAAATGAATCAAAAATTGGTGCACTGATCAAAATTGAAAGTGGGTATCACCTCAGTTTTTTTTTGTTCCTGAATCAGCGATAGACATAGACTAGAGAGTGCAATCTATTTTTGTGATTTGGAATGAACCAGAGTCAAAATTATGTTCAAATACCATTTTTCTCATACCTTCCAAACTTCATTCTCTTAGCCGTCGGAGCCTCTGCCTCAAAGTTGGGCCTAAATCGGTCATGAACATAGAGGCAACTATCTCCCAGCTTACATCCACTCGCAGTGCCAAAGTAGATACATTGTTTCTGAATCTTATTATTATCAATGCGTCCATTGAATATTCCAGTTTGTGAAATGTATTGGTTAGTTTCATGATTATCTGTCCCATGTTCCCTTATAAGGTTCTTGAAATAGTCTAGACCCTTCATGGGTTGTACTACCGGATTAGGTCTACCATTAGCATCTCCCCGGTTTATATTAATTGGATAAGAATTGAAACCGGTTTGAGGACCCCTTCCAAGTCCAATTGATGATTGAACATTGTTCATTTCAGAAGTACGGAATGCGTAACTGGGTTGGTGTTGGGGTTGAGGGTTTACTATTACCTTTGGTTCTGAGAAAACATTTTGAGGTCTGTGGAGGTTAAGGTTCATTGGCAGAGTACTCGATGGGAACCGAGCAGGCAGAGGTTGTTCTTTAGCTATACTGACATGAAAATGAGCGGGCATTGGTATACTAGACGGTTCAACATTTATAGGCTTAGGTGGGGATATGTTTCCAGTTCCAGGCTTGGGAGGAGATACTCGTCTCTGAGGGTTAGTAAAAAAGGGAGACGCTGCAACACTATGTTCTTGCGGTATCATTACTGGCTGCGGCTTTCTAGCCATGGATGAGGCGGGGACAGGTTGCGGAACAAGTCTAGTAGTCGAGTTGATGTTAGTGTCAACGGGCGGATTCTTAGTTTCAGAGGATTTACCTGATGAGTCAGTGATCAGATTCTTGATAATTTTCGGGTTGCTGAGGAACTTGATAAGTAGATCAGTATCAACCATACTCCCCTGTTCCTTGGTTTTCATCAGTGCAGCCAGAGCTGCAGAAGCAGCAAGACTCAAGTCTGGTGCAAGACCAGTAGCCCGTTCCTGGGTTGAACAGGGTGGTTTGGTCTCCAACTGACCTTGCTTATTTGCGGTAAAACCGGATTCAACCGTACTGTGGGACGAATCCTCTGAAGATTCAGACTCGTCTTCAATGGGAGTGAGACGAATGGCAGGAGTTTTGCTGTCATCAAAGCATTCAGCTTCCACAACGGGTGAAACAGAGGGTCTGCGTGAAAAGAAAAACAGAATACGATCAGCAGGATAACCTAAGAGGCCTCAAATGCAAGAAAAAAAGAAGGCAAATGAAAATACCGAGAAGGGATAGCAGAGCGGTGCGGATAGATAGCTTGCAGCAGTTTAGAAATCCTCAAGTTTTCAGTACGTATTTCTGTGCTTTCACCACCACCTCCAACAAGCCAAGCATCACTGAGAGAGAACTGTTTTATTGTCCAAGAAACACATAATAATATCAGATACAACAAACGATTGCTTACAAGGGATTCTACCGCTGATTCTGGATTATATATATATATTTCATTTATTTTTATTTTTACCTGAGGAGGTCGCTTCCATTTGCTGCGAGGAATGTTTGAAACATTAGGCTTAACAGCATAGTGGTTTCCTTCAAAACCAGGTGGAAGGTCTGGTGGTCCTCGAGATGATGATAGCTTAAGATGACGTAGAGGCTGAGAAGCAACTTTGGCCGGACATTGCTCAGTTCGAAACATCTTAACCTGTCCAAATTCCACATCCACACAACATTAGTTAGAAAAGCTGAAACAAAGCTGAGAGAGTCTTCATCATCTTTCTTTCTGTGTTATCAAAATCATGTTAACTAACTAAACCACTCTCATGCTTCCTAGGTAATGAATGAATGAATTAATCCAACAACCACAAAGATTGTAAATTTATTAGTTGCGCAGAGTAATGGAATTGATGCAGCAGATTCACACTATACATCCAGATCCAAAACAAACTTGTTTCTTGACCAAAGTTGGTTACTTTCACAATTCCAATTATTCAATTTTTATCTTCCAATTGGATTGAGATAATCAATTTTAAACAGATTCATCAAGATCGTACGTATCAATTCGTTGGGTTCAATGTAAAGTTTCAAAATCGAGATTCGATAAGAGGATTCAAATTTTTTTAAGTTTCCAAAAATTTGGCTATAAATTGTAATCGAGATTGGAAGGATGGATCAATTTTGGGTAATCAAGATTGAAAGTTACAAAGCTGGATTATAAATAAATAAATAAAAAAAAAACATTGGAACATACGATTACATATGTACCTGACAAAGCTTAGGACCTGGTGGCCATGAAACCCTTGGTTTCTTCGATCTCTTCATATTTCTTAAAACCCCCAAATTCGTTTTTTTATTATTATTATTAATAACAAATTCAATCGGTGATCGTGTTTAATCAGATTTGAGATGGAGAAATAGCCCCCCGATCTAATACGAATTGTTAGTTACTTTTTTTTTTTTTTATGGCTAAATCTACAGATTTCTTGAGATTCGTTTACAGAGTTGGTCAATACGATGATGGAAAAAGAAGGATCAGAAAGCGATGAAAGAGAGAGAAGACAAGAAGAAAGAAGAGACGTCGGCGGGGAGGTAAAGATACTTCTTCGCCCAAAAAGGAAAAAAAAAACTGTTTCTTCTCTATGTATTTTTGTAAGTACGGTGGTGATGTCTACAGAAGAGGATTTAGGGAAGCAATTTACTTGTTCAATTACGTGTGTTATGCCACCATATATATTTAAACAAATAATAAGAAAACAAATAGTATATTATTTTGTTGTAATTTTATCACGTTTTATATATTTGTAGATTAAGACGAGTGCTCTATCACAGATCGAAATTCATTTTATTTATATTGTTAATTTATATAAAATATAATTTATGTGATTATTTTAAAAAGTTTTTTTGATAAAACATTATGCAATAAAATCATATGCTAAACATGATTGTTTGAAAAAATATACATATTTTGTAAATTTTATATTGTTAATGATTCTATATAAGTACATGTGCTATAACACTGGTTAAATTTTATTTTATACAATATTTTATATATTTTATATTTTAAAATAAAATTTTGATATGTTATTAGTTTATGTATGCGAAGTTTTTCAACAATGTGCATTCTACATCCTGACTTGAATGTCATTATAAGACATAATTTTGTACATTTAGTTTTTAAAAAGCGAGTTATTATATTATGAGTAATTTAATATATTGTTATACTTTTTGTTTTAATATACTTGGTTTTTGTAAATTCTTTCATATTATAGTGACATATTAATGACATTGATATAACAAATCAATTTAGAGTGTTTATAGTTTCTAACTTTTATATCAAACTAGGTTTTGAACCCACAAGACAAAGACAAGACAAAGAACAAGCTTATTCTCTTAAGAACACTTAAAGAGAAGAAGAAGAAAATTCAGAGTTTTATTAATATCAAAGGTGAAATTCGTACAACTGCTGCAGGGAGACTTTATAATAGTACTTCAGCTGGCCCTAAGGCCGAAAATAAATGCAAAATAATACAACAAAGGAAAGCAAATAAAATCAAACACAAAGCCATTGTTTTTGGAAAGTAAATAACTAATAAAAAAAATGCTAAAGTAGACTTGATCTCTCTTGATGAGCAAGTCTTCTAGCCGTTGTTGGGGTTGGTGGGACCTGCAAGGATCGAAAATATTGAATAAGACTTACCTGGATGCGATCTAGGCCCAATTGATGTTCTCTGAATCACTTCTTGTACTACTCGATGTGCTACTTCAGGGTTCTTGTCTTGTACTTGATTGTTGGCTTGTTTATTGAAGTAGGGGTCTTCTTGGAGTTCCTCTAGAGTATCTTGATCAGTCTCTTGATGCTCGTACATGTCCTCTATGTCTTGGTCTTGATCTTCACTCTCTTGATTGCTATCGGAGGTGTAGCTTGTATCACACGTCTCTTGCAGCTCCAATGTCTTCTCTTGGATTCTTGAGGTTCCTTGACCTGCCAAAAGAGGTTTCATACCTGGGAAACTGGTCTGATCAAGGCTCATTTGGGTGAAGGCTTCAGAAAGCTCTTCCTCGGTAATGTGATCATGTCCATTATGGTGGCATGATGGTGGTACAGACCAGTTGACGTCCTTCAGCTCTAGGGAGCTTACAATGTCTTGAACGGCTAGGTTAAACCTCGTCCTTAGCTGTTTAGCCTTTGATCGTGTCATAGGGCCTTCTCGTACTTCTGGTACAGGATCTGGTTCAACGGTTTGGTTTGTAGGATCGATGACCGCATCATTCCCTCCCTCTTGAGAAGGTTTTGTCCTCAAAACTGAATCTCCTGGATCATAAGCAGACAAGTCAGCTACATTAAAAGTGTGAAAATTTTTTATCTCATTTGGTAGCTCCAAACGGTAGGCATTGTCATTGATCTTCTCAAGAACTTTAAATGGACCGTCGCCTCTTGGTGATAACTTAGAAGCTCATTGTGTTGGAAATCTCTCAGGCCTCATATGCAACCAAACCCAATCTCCCGGTTTGAATAACATCTCCTTTCTTCCCCGATCAGCCTTGCGTTTGTTGTCGGCATTCTTCTTTTCCAAATTTGCTTTGGCCTTGTCATGTAACTTCTTGATGATTTCTCCTCTTCTTAGCCCATCTTGGCAAACCTGTTCTATCTGAGGCAATGGTGCTAAATCTAATGGAGACAAAGGGTTAATTCCATAGACTATCTCGAAAGGAGATAATTTTGTAGCCGAGTGGACAACACGATTATAAGCAAACTCGATAAAAGGTATACAATCAACCCATGTTGCCATATTTTTACCAAGAGTGGCTCTAAGTAAAGTAGAGAGAGTTTGGTTTACCACTTCAGTTTGTCCATCCGTTTGGGGATGACATGTTGTAGAGAATAGAAGCTTGGTACCTAACTTTCTCCAAAGTGTCTTCCAAAAGTGACTCAAGAACTTGGTGTCACGATCAGAGACTATTGTCCTTGGGATTCCATGGAGACGCACCACTTCCTTGAAGAACAAATTTGCGGTTTTCGTCGCATCGTTGGTCTTGTCACATGGGATGAAGTGTGCCATCTTGGAGAACCGGTCCACAACAACAAAGATTTAATCATTGTGTTTAATCTTTGGCAATCCTAAGACAAAGTCCATAGAAATATCTACCCAAGGGGCGTTAGGAATAGGTAATGGTAAGTAAAGACCATGAGGATGTAACCTGGATTTTGCTTTGTGACAAACAATGCATCGAGCACAAAATCTCTCAACATCTTTCTTCAGATGGGGCCAAAAGAAGTGTTCCATTACCACAACCAAGGTTTTGTCGACACCAAAGTGACCCATCAAACCTCCACCATGTGCTTCAGTGAGTATCAATTCCCGCATGGAACCTTGAGGAATACACAACCGCTTGTTTCTAAATAGAAACCCATCCTGCAAGTAGAATGCTTGGTATGCTCCTTTGCCATACTCCTTGTAGCACTCTCCTAATTCTGGATCATCTTTGTATAACTCCTTGATATGCTCAAATCCCATTACTTTAGCTTCCATAGTAGCTATGAGAGCATACCTCCTTGACAATGCATCATTAACCACATTCTCTTTACCCTTCTTATACTTTATCACGTATGGGAATGTCTTAATGAACTCCAACCACTTTGCATGCCTCCTCTTAAGTGAAGTCTGACCCTTGAGATGCTTGAGGGTTTCATGATCGGTGTGAATGATGAATTCCTTGGATAACAAGTAATGTTGCCACGTTTCTAGTGCTTGAACTAAGGCATAAAGCTCCTTGTCGTAGGTCGGATAGTTCAACGTAGCTCCACTCAACTTCTCACTGAAGAAAGCCACGGGTCTTTTTCTCTGATGTAGTACAGCTCCAATTCCCAAGCCTGATGCATCACACTCTACTTCGAACATAACTTCAAAATCTGGGAGGGCTAAGACCGGTGCTTGTGTGAGCCTATCTTTCAATGTGTTGAAGGACTGTTCTTGAGCTTCTCCCCATGAGAAAGGCACGTTTTTCTTGATCACGGCAGTCATTGGTGCAGCCACTGTACTAAAATCCCTGACAAACCTCCTGTAGAAGCTTGCGAGACCATGAAAGCTGCGAACGTGTCCAATCGAAGTTGGAGTAGGCCATTCTCTTATTGCCTTAATCTTCTCCTCATCCACCTGTAGGCCCTGTTTACTCACTACAAAACCTAAGAACACACACTTATCAGTACAAAAGGAGCACTTCTTTAGGTTAGCATAAAGGCCTTCCTTCCGAAGCGTTTTCAAAATTAACCCTAGGTGTTTAATGTGATCAGAATGGCACTTACTGTAAATAAGTATGTCATCAAAATAAACAACAACAAATTTACCAATAAATGACCTTAGAACCTGGTTCATTAGTCGCATGAAGGTGCTTGGGGCGTTGGTTAACCCAAATGGCATGACAAGCCACTCATAGAGACCTTGCTTGGTTTTAAACGCGGTTTTCCACTCGTCTCCTTCCCTCATTCGGACCTGGTGATAGCCGCTCCTCAAGTCAATTTTGGAGAAGAAGATTGCACCACTTAACTCGTCCAACATGTCATCTAGTCTTGGAATGGGATGTCGATACTTGATGATGATATTGTTGATTGCTCGACAATCAACACACATCCTCCATGTACCATCCTTCTTTGGAACTAAGAGAACTGGTACCGCACAGGGGCTGAGGCTCTCTTTGATGTACCCTTTATCCATGAGATCACGCACTTGCTTCTCTAACTCCTTAGACTCCTTTGGATACATTCGGTAAGCTGGTTTGTTAGGTAGAGCAGAACCTGGTACAAGATCGATCTGATGTTCAATGCCACGAATAGGGGGTAATCCTGGTGGTATCTCCTCCGGAAACACGTCTTTGTATTGATCTAGTACAGCTCGTACTTCAGCGGGTAGTTCAAGCTCACTTGTACCTGTACTTAAACATTCTTTGAAAAACATTAGTAGCACGGTGCCCTTGGCAATCATGGTTTTACAAATCTCATTGGATCTCAAATAAAGGTTAGAAGTCCTTACCTCGACCTCTTTGTTCATGTGTTTTTGCAACTCATGAACTTCAGAAGGACTTAGAGGGGCAAGGTTGAACTTACGGTCATTGTGCGTGAAAGTGTAGTGGTTTGTTCGACCGTCGTGAGTTGTAGCTCGATCAAACTGCCATGGTCTTCCAAGAAGAAGATGTCCGGCTCTCATTGGAACTACATCACAGATGACTTGATCCTGATATTTCCCGATGCTGAATGATACAATAAATTGTTCAGCAATTTTCAGCTCGGTGTCATCGTTAAGCCACCTAAGTTTGTATGGCCTCGGGTGCTTTGTTTTCTGAAGACCTAACCTGTCCACCATATACTTGCTAGCAACATTAGTACAAGAACCTCCATCAATAATTAAATTACATACCTTGTTCTTGATTGTGCATCGAGTGTGAAATATATTTTCCCTTTGAACTTTCTCCTCGGGGTCGACAAGTACACTCAGCATACGCCGGATCACAAGGAGTTCTCCTACCTCAGGATACTCCACGTCATTCTCCAGATCAGTCTGGTACTCATCTTACTCATCTTGAGACTCATAGTCTCCACTAGGTGTGACAATCATCACCCTTTGGTTCAGTCATTCTCTCGCCATGTGTCCCCTGCCTTGACATTTAAAACAAGTAATGTCACGGGTACGGGATTGACTAGTGTTAGGGAACTTACCTGGTTCGGGTTTAGAGGTTTTAGGTGCCTCACTAGAATTGTTCTTGAACCTTGAGTCATTGTCTATGGTTTTGCCTTTATCTATGCTCCGGTTGTTGCTTGCATTCCAAGGCGTGTTGTTTCTAGTACGGTTCCTTAAAGACATCTTACACTGGATTTGCTACTCTACTTGTACAGCCTTGTGAAGTAGTTCATGTAGGCTGTTGTAGTTCGATGTCTCCACCTTTCGGGCTATACGCTCTTGCAAGCCGTCAATGAATTGAGCCATTAGGGACTGACTCGATTCTTCCAGCTCCAATGAGTTCATGAGCTTCTCAAACTCCTCAAAATACTCATCTACAGTCCTTATTCCCTGAGACAATTTTCTAAAACGTTTTTGTAAGTCTCTTTGATAATGATCAGGGCCATACCTCAACCTCAAGAGGTACTTCATATCTCCCCAACTGCTGATGGTAGCAAACCGCTGCCTCCTTCTATCGGCTACTGTCCTATCCCACCATGACAAGGCATTGTCGGTGAGCCGCGCCGATGCAAGGGCTACCTTTCGAGCTTCTCCATAGCCATAACATTGGAATATGTATTCCATACGTCTCTCCGAGTCCATGTAAACCTCCGGATTAGACTTTCCTGCAAAAGTAGGAGGTATTAGTTTAACATCTCGATTTTGTTCTCGTGGTTCTACCTCTCTAGCACGGTTCCACATCAAAGGATCTTCTCTCCGCTGATGTTGACGCCTTAATGGATCTGGTGGTGGATCATCATCATCCATGTCAATGGATTCGTCTTCCTCGTCGCGGACATTCCTTTGTTCTGGATCTGGTCCAATGTCAACCCTCGCCTAAGGTTGCTCCAAACGGCCTATCCTATCGCCGAGTCCTCTCAACTGCTCTGTGAGGGTTCTCATCATTTGCATCATGGCGTCTTGGGGTATATCTGCATTTTCTCCCATAGTGAGTGAAATTTTACGAATGAAAAGCAGTATTAGACTATAAAAGCAATGAAACAAAAGCTAAAAAGGAATTTTTTTTTGTTTTTTTTTTAAATGCGAGATGAAATAGTACAACAACTAATACAGAGACTGAAACAGTGAAACAGACGACTAACGGAAACAAACGGTGATTTCTTTTTTTTTGTATTTGTAAATAAAACTAAACAACCTAGAGACAAGGCTGCAACAAACTAAGATTCTTAAGATATATATATATATTTTTTTATTATTTTTTAATAAAATAAAACAAAAGCTACAAATTAAATGAGAGTAAATGGAAAAGATAAACCTGGCAAGGAAACAACGTGAACTGTGCTCTAATACCAGATGAAGTACACCACAGAGATGTGATTGGTCTATGATATAGTACATGTACTCAGCCTTGTGGAATCTCACACACAAGACAAAGAACAAGCTTATTCTCTCAAGAACACTTAAAGAGAAGAAGTAAGAAAATTCAGTATTTTATTGATAATCAAAGGTGAAAAATCGTACAACTGCTGCAGGGGGACTTTATAAGAGTCCTTCAGCTAGCCCTAAGGCCGAAATAAATGCAAAATAATGCAACAAAGGAAAGCAAATAAAATCAAACACAAAACCATTGTTTTTGGAAAGTAAATAAACTAATAAAAGAAAATGCTAAAGTAGACTTGATCTCTCTTGATGAGCAAGTCTTCTAGCCGTTGTTGGGGTTGGTGGGACCTGCAAGGATCGAAAATATTGAATAAGACTTACCTGGATGCGATCTAGGCCCAATTGATGTTCTCTGAATCACTTCTTGTACTACTCGATGTGCTACTTCAGGGTTCTTGTCTTGTACTTGATTGTTGGCTTGTTTATTGAAGTAGGGGTCTTCCTGGAGTTCCTCTAGAGTATCTTGATCAGTCTCTTGATGCTCGTCCATGTCCTCTATGGCTTGGTCTTGATCTTCACTCTCTTGATTGCTTTCGGAGGTGTAGCTTGTATCACACGTCTCTTGCAGCTCCGATGTCTTCTCTTGGATTCTTGAGGTTCCTTGACCTGCCAAAAGAGGTTTCATACCTGGGGAACTGGTTTGATCCAGGCTCATTTGGGTGAAGGCTTCAGCAAGCTCTTCCTCAGCAATGTGGTCATCTCGGTTGTGGTGGCATGATGGTGGTACAGACCAGTTGACGTCCTTCAGCTCTAGGGAGCTTACAATGTCTTGAACAGCTAGGTTAAACCTCTTCCTTAGCTGTTTAGTCTTTGATCGTGTCACAGGGCCTTCTCGTACTTCTGGTACAGGATGTGGTACATGATCTGGTTCAACGGTTTTGGCGGTAGGGTTGATGTCCGCATCATCATTCGTAGTAGGAAGCATATTAGTATTATTTATAGTGGTTCTCAGCCATTGTCTAAAAATTTTATAGCCAATGTGGGATGTTGTACATACACTTATTTATCAGTTTTTTAATATAAAAAATTTACATCATTTCAAAAATGTTAAATATTAAGATATCTGATTTTGATTGGTCGTTTTAAAAATTATAATATAGAAAATCCTGTAAATTTTGAAAATGTTAATCAGTGACATGTCAAATCCCGATAGGTTGTTTAAAATCCTATGTGGACGCCATAAGGAGCTTATATGTGACAATCTATCCCGTGGACCCCGCTAGCCGCCCCAACGGACCGTTTGTGGACCCTGCTAGCCCACCACTAGCCGTCCCAATGGAGCCCAAGCTGGTCCTGCAGGGCATCGATCCTAACTCATCAATGTGGTAACAATTTGTTCTGTGAAAATGTTGTTAAAGGGTAGGGATTAGGGTTCGAAGAACGTCTGGCGCACCAATAAACTACTGGTAGATTTGGATATCTATAGTGATGAGCTCTCTCTTCCTGAGGTGTGTGTCCATATTCGTTATGGTGAATGTCAATAACAAGTAAAATAAGTACATATATAAATAATGATTGAATTGTTACATATCATATTATAAAAGAAAGCAAAAAGTCATGTCCTCTTTAAACGGTGATATTTAACCTTCTTCAAAACAAAAAGTCTATATTGTGTTTCATCATGTGGAATTGGAACCTGGAACTGGGACTGGAACTAAATTATTTAAGCTCTTGTAGAAGCATTATGATCATCATCAACTGATATAAGTAACGATCCTTTACATATAGAGGTTTATTGAGACTTGATTATGTGTTGACTGTTATGTTTGTTGCAGACATTGGATCTGCTAGACCTCTGCGAACAAGCTGGTTCTCCATAAGCCGAAACAATCAACCTTGAAATGCCACGTTGCGTAGGGTTGAGTCGGATCCAAATGTATGTTTACTAAGAAGGGATGAGAGTTTGTGTGGTCTTAAGGCAAGCAAGGGGGGAAGAGGCTCTGCCGAATAAGCGACTACTCTCATTCGTGTCGTGTCTGATGTGTGAGTGTGGGTGTGTCTGTGTTTGTGAGAGATTCGATACTCTTTTGAAACAAAGATTTATGTAGAAGAATATAGAAATGCTATGAGGTACCGTTTGTTGTGTTTGCTTGTGTAAGGAGAAAAAAGTTGTCCTAAATGACAAGTTTAACTATTAAGCATATGCGTCCTGATCTGACTGTACAATCTAACTTTGTAGTAGCGTTTCTTGTAGAGAGCTAAACCAGGTCGTTCAGCTGCGTAATATCCCGATCCGGATATATCTCACAAGTATTTAAAAAAACATTTTCAGATTTAGTGCTCTCATGAATTTCAACATGGTTATGTATATCTTGTTCCATGTTTATCAGTTTGCTTGTTCCATGTTTTCTACAAAATTCATCACGCGAACGTAACAGTCGACGTCGTTTCACAGAAGATAGCAATATAATGAGAAGTTGAGAATGTAATTTTTGGGTTCTTAGATGGAAATGGCGGAACAGACGTTGTGAGACCATCTCCACTCCAGAACCTCTATTAAGTTGCTTTAAATTAAACTAATCATATAATTATTCCACTAGAGAAACTCTATCAAAGTTGCTTAATCATCCTAATTCAATTTTTCTTAAACAATTGCTTAATTATATTCCAAAATGAAGGTTTGTCAATTCTTACAACTCTTCTTATTAGTGTTACAAAACGAGGTGAAAGAGAAAGCATTTTGCATAACAGAAGATGGAAACGCAATGAGAGGAAACTTGCGGCAAACATCGATACCAATGGCTTCAGAAAGATCAGATTCATCCCCATTTGGACCAGCCTCTACCCTCCAGTCAAATCGGCCTACATGGTTGGCTACTGTCACCTCTGCCATTGTCACCTAACCCGAGCCTTGCATGTTCTCCTCTTCCCCAACCATAGACCTAAGATTGTATATAGCCAAGTGACAACATTTTTACAGTTAAGATTTATATCAAGCTTAAAAACAAATCAGCCATGGCTCGATCAAGAAACCAGATGATATAAAAGTGAGACTTTAGCCATGGCTGGATAAAAACAAATCAGCCATGGCTCGATCAAGAAACCAGATGACATACCTGCCCAACAACTGCGTAAAGAAGAGCAATAATGCAGAGGAGGCAGAAACAGAGTGCGATTCCGATAAGACATGCCAGCACAACACAAAAGATTTCAAAGAACACATCAAATGCTAGGAAAACAAAGGTTAACCTGCAAGCATTCAATAAACACAACGATGTCATCACCATTCATCTAGAAAAAAGGAAAACAAAAGAGTTTTCAGTAACAAAAGATTTATCACCATACCCACTCTGTGTAAGATTTCAATTCAGTGTAGTTATCCTTCATCATTAATTAATATGATCACTAGACTCATAATAAAAGCAGATTTGAAGAATCCATATTCATCAGATGATAAAATCAATTGTTGAGCTAATCGTTCACATCTTGAAACAGCTAAAAACAGTTAGCCACCAGCAATAAACCAGAGCTAAACCACAATAAACCGTAACAAATGCATAGAGCTACTATAGAGACGGATCATGGCATATTCAGAATGACTTGTAATAAGAAATTAGTAAACCGCTGCATCACTGAAGCTAGTTCTGGCTCACCAACAAGATCAGTCTGCACTAACACTAAACGAAATGAGTCTTACCCCTACGAGAGTGAGCAATCTTAACAAATCTTCTTGAATCCCATCTCAGCATCAGTGACTTGTATAAATGCAGGTTTCCCAAACTCCATCTCATATCTAAGAATGATCAAGCTTCATTTTCAAGAAGACAGATAAGCAACAACAGGAACACCTAAGAAATGCTTCAAGACGGATCATGCTTCTTCGGTGTTGGCTTAACACCAAGAAGACGCTTAAACTCTGCAACCTGCAACATACACACAGCTTTTTTTTAATAATAAATAGGGATGAGATTTGTGTTACTCTTTCTTAATAGAGATTTAAAAAGATCTTTAGCCATGGCTCGATAAAAACAACTCTGCAACCTGCAACATACACACAGCTTTTTTGTGTTACTCTTTCTTAATAGAGATTTAAAATCAAAATCTTGATTAGTGATCTTGATTAGTGAGGAAAAATCAAAATCTTGATTAGTGAGTATCAAAAGAACAGAACAAATTGATTAAGACAAAACCAAATATTCCACCCACTGCTTTGTCTGAATTTGTCAAGTCCCCAGATTGGTACGTACTACAACCGAAATATGACACGTATCGTTCCTTATACGTTGCTTCGGCTCCCTGTTTCAGAAACGATTCTCTCATTATTAGACTATAATATATTATGGGTTTTTTTATATTTTTTGGGGCCATAATTGGAAGAGAAATCCATAGAATTTTGTTTTTTTCGCGACGTCGTTCCACAATTAACAAAAGTGACTCAAATATTATTAACTTTAGTAAAAATAAAAATTATTGCCATAACACTAGTATGTATAATATATTAATTGAAAAACCCTAAAAGTGACCACCATCGATCTCCAAAAATCTCTTGTCTATTCTTCTGTGTGCCTCTCGGAGTGGTGGGTTGTTCAATGGATAATTGTAGTTGTCCTGCCCTCAAACTGGTTCAAGGGGACTCCGTCCCACAGCAGCCTCCTTCTCTTCCTCACCGAGATCATCCTCTTCCTTTGAACGAAAACTCTCCCATGACCTTGTTGGAAGTCAATCTTTGATTAATCCACAAATTAGTATCATCAGAGTTTGGAAGAAGAAGAATCAAGAAAGAGCCATTGATGTGTTTGATCGGAAGAGAAGAAGAGAAGTCGTGAGTGAAGAAAAAGGGTTAATGGTTTTATTATTGGGCCTGTCTTAGTTAATTAAGCCCACATGTTAATGGGTTATTGTTATTCTACAAACTATAGGTTAAAGTGTTAACCTAAGTATAAATATGTGATGGAAGGTGTTTAATGAAGTTAAGGAAACTTTGAGATAAGAGAGAAAGAGGCTGTTGCAGAGTAACAAAAAACATGGTATCAGAGCATGGTCGATTCCTGTGAGCGTGTTTCTACAAGGTTTCATGGAACAAATGACAACGCAAATGAAGGACATGAGAAGACAATGTAAGATATGTAAGAAGAGCAACCACAATGAAGGTGAGTGCTACCTTTCTCAAAACTATGGATCCCAGTTCTTTAGGAAACAATTCAGACCAAGGAGAGGTTGTTTTGCGTGTGGAGAACATGGTCACATAGTAAGAGAATGTCAGAAAAAGCTAATACAACCAGAAGTAGAAGAGGAGTATGGGTTGTTTAGTGCAGCTTAGGAGGTAAATCATACAAACAATGATGAAATATGGTTGATAGACAGTGGTGCAACGAGCCACATGACCAAGGAGGAAAGGTTATTTACAAAAATAGACAAAAGGTGTTCAAATTCCTATCAGGATTGGAAATGGAGAGAGAATAATGACTACAGGAAAGGGAGACATAGAAGTGATGACCAAGAAGGGAGTAAGAGCTATCAAGGATGTTCTACTTGTCCCTGAGATAGACAAAAATCTTCTAAGTGTTCCACAAATGACAAGAAACGGCTATAAGGTCGTGTTTGAAGACAACAAATGTACAATCTACAATCAAGGAAGGGAAAAGATTGCAGAAGTAGAAAGAGTAAGAAATGCTTACTTGTTGCGCATGCAGTTAGCTGAGGAGAGTGTAAGGATGGCCAAACAGGAGAACTTGTCTGAACTTTGGCATAAAAGACTCGGACATTCTGGCTTCCACAACTTACACAACCTGCAGGCAAATCAAATGGCTAAAGGCCTACCAAACTTCAAAGTAATTCAGGAGGTATGTGAAGCGTGTGTAAAAGGGAAACAATGCAGAGAAAAATTTCCTAGGATTTTAGAAACAAAGAGCATAGGAGTGCTAGACTTAATTCACACAGACATATGTGGTCCAATGCAAACTCCATCTTGTAATGGGAGTGTGTATATACTTACCTTTACAGATGACTTCTCACATATGTTATGGGTTTATTTTCTGAGGCTGAAGTCATATACTTTTGCAACCTTCAAGAAGTTCAAGAGTATGGTGGAAACTGATACACAGAGTTTTAAACCCTATTTTCCTACTGCAAGTGCACAGCAAAGAAGTAGTACTTAGGGGTCGAATCCCACGAAGACCAAGTTTTACTCTATGGTTCTATTGGTTCAATTTCAAGCTAAGACAATTCAAAGTTGGGTTTGTTTGGTAACAGTAACGCGATTAAAACGGTATAAAAAGGCAATAAGCAAAACACTAGATCAGGGGTAATTCTCGGGAATTTCAGAGATAGCAACTAAACAACTATTCAGGGCATAGATTAAGTACCAGTCTAGAACTCAAACATAAATATAAACTGATCCACTGTCGTGGTATCAATAACTCTATCTGATCGATTCTGTGCGGAAACGCGGAGCACATGCTCAGACATCCGGAGCACATGCTCGGCGGTCCATAAACCCTAAACTGTCGTTTGAGCCCAGAATCGCAGACAAGCATTAAAGAACAGGAATGATAAGTTCACAAATCACCTACACATCAACTTTCGCAGGTCTAGGATAATTTGCCCACTAATGTCTTTTCTAGCAACCTATTACACTTTTGATGAATAGATAAACCTAGAATCATAGATTGGGTGATCAAATCAACCTAAGCATTAAGTCTAACAATAGTGAAGACAATCGATTATATAAAGCCCTATTTGTGTTCTGTTGCTAACCCATGAAACCCCTTTTGAAACCCCTAATCTAGCAAAGAAAACTACTCAGACATAGAGAAATGAATCATAGCAAAAGATGAGAAATTCAATGACATAAAAATAAAAAGGGTTCAGAGAATGCTTCACAAGGTAGCCGCTCTTCTCCCTCTCACAAAAACGTCGCTCAAAAACAAAAGAAAAAGGTATATCCCTCTCTCCTAAAAACCCTAGGTTAAATAGCATACAAGTAGAGAAAAATAAGGAAAGATTCCAAATTCAAATCTCCCTATTAAAAAGCGATCTCAGCCCTCTTTCTCTCACAAAGGATCGCCTAAAATAAGGGGAATTAGGCAGGGAATCGGCGCCTAGATGCTTGCCACGTGTCGTCATGAAACCGTAGAGTTGGGAGCATGTGCTCGGAAATCGGGAGCATGTGCTCCTGGGTCTAAAATCAGCTTTTCTGCTCCAATTCAACTCCTTTCTGCTCTGATTGCTCCTGCTGTTCCAATCCTTGCTTTTAGCTTCCTAGCCTCTTATTATAACCTGAAAAGGACTCAAACAACTACAAAACTATCAAATAAACGGGGTCAAAGTGAGTCAAAACCGTAACATATCAACTCCCCCGGACTTAGATCTTTGTTTGTCCTCAAACAAACTCAAACCAAGCGCCAAGAGAGCCAAGGTGGGAACTCGCAAAAATCTCAGAAACCGTGAGTAGACCATGACCTGCAGACCACATGTGTTAGAACAAGCTATACCAAAAACTTCTCCAGCAAACATCTCCAAAACCAGAACCATAATTGGCAATCAAACCCAGAAAAAGATCACTTTCCAGACAAAGACTCTTTACATTCAATTAAAATTGGCGTGAGCTTCTCATTAAGGGCATTAAGCTAGTGAAATCGAGGCTTGGTAGATGAAAGACTGTTTTAATGGTGGAGCTATAGAGTCTTTAGGGGTTACCATTACTTCGAAAGAGATGCAGGATATCGCACAAAATGGTAAGGGAGAGTGGACTCATTGATGTCCACAACCTCTAATCACTCTCCTCTT
>NC_025690.1:14512583-14519527 GCF_000633955.1 Camelina sativa | reverse complement strand
GGGTACTAACTTAAAATGAGCTAGCTATTCAGGATCAACAAGATTGGCAAAATGAATAAGAAGTCCTGAATATGTGACACGTTCCCTATCCTAATGCCCAGAACGAGAAGAATTTAAATCCGGTTAGGTTCCAATAAAGTAGAGTCTAAGTCTTTTCGGTGAAACCTTAATGGGATGAAGCTTTTCTGGACAGGAGAAGGGTCCGAATGTGAAGAGGTATTAGCTCGTCTCTGTACTCTTAGTTCTGCAACAATGGTCACTAGGAAAAACGGTCAAACTCACAAATGGTTAAAAGCATCACAGATTTCGGTCCTAATTCCCACAAGTTTTGGTTCGACTCACATGACAAACTGACTCAATAAAAAGAAAAATAAAGAAAACAAATGTCATAGGTGAACCTCCCCCGGACTTACTTCGCACCGTCTCCGATGTGAAAATAAGCCAAAGAGAGACCTAGATAAAAAGAAAAATAAAGATAACAATAAAAATGAAAAGAAAATAAGGCGGATAGGACAATGATGGTGTGTGTAACCGCGATCAGGCGTCGGAATCGTCGGGGCCCTACCGCTCCAACAGGGCCAGCCAGACGAGCATCTCGCATCCCGCAGTCAGGATTGCCTCCCGCGTCTCATCTCTCTTCTTTAGCACTTTGTTTTGCAGCACAGCACTACACTCTCTTGAAACCATCATCACGTTCTCTTCCTCTGACACTCTCCCAGAAACCAACCCTTTCACATATCTCTTCAAAGCAGGTATCATCTGAACAGCATCAGCTAGGGGTAGTTTTACCGTCAATTCTCTCAACATCTCCTTGCACTTTGTATCCTCCAAATCCTTGCGAGATTTCTTAAGAGGAACAGGGTAAGGAACCCTAGGGGTGTACACGCGTGCAGGAGGTACCTCAGTAGGAACGGTCTGATCGGGAGTCGGGAGCACGTGCTCGCTGGGTGGGAGCACATGCTCGCCGGATGCTTCGGCTTCTTTTTGACTCAACGGTGGAGTCTCAGCAGCATGTTGAGGAAGGTATTCTTCAGCAATACCCTTGCCCTTGTCAAGCCTAGCGGATGGTGCTTCTCTAGGGGGTAACTTCTTTCCTCCCCTTAGCTCAATCGCATTGACATACTCGTTCCGCGGGTTTGCTTCCCCTTTTCCGGGCAGAGTCCCAGGAGTTCTTTTCACGGCTTCAGCAGTCTGTGCAACCTGAACATCAAGCTTCTTCACATGTGACATTACTGCCTCATACTTCCCATTAAGGTCATTGTACATGGTATCGACCTTAGCGTTGATTTCCACTGAAGCTTTTTGTTGATTCACCAAGAGTTGTTGCATCATGTTTTTCAGCTCATCCTGAGAGCTGCTAGCAGATGAAGGTCCCAACTGCTGGTTGGTGTAAGGCAGTGCTTGCTGAGCGCTTGTATATGCCTGCTGGTTCCCCCCTTGGAAACGGTTTTGAGTGGGCACAAACTGTTTGCCTTGGAAGTTGTTTGAGAAGGTTTTCTGATAACCCATCTGATTCTGAGCTCCTTGCTGCGGATACACCTGATCCTGAGGATTCTCCACGTTGGTGCTTCTGTAGGACAAATTCGGATGGCTTCTGTAGTTCGAGTTGAAACCCCTGTTCTGCACAAAACCTTGCCCACTCACATAATTAACCTCCATCGTTTCATCCTCTCCATCACAAATCTCCTGAGCTAGCGGCATGTCTCCGGTCTCATCGACAAAATGGACAGTTTTCTGGCTCCCCTTCAGAAGAAGGTTCACCTTGGCTGTCAACTCGTCAATCTTTTGCGTATCGACACTGTTGACCTTCACGGACCTGTCATACTCAGGAGCCTTGTTGCTGGAGCTTGCAGCTAGGTTCTCAATCAACTGATATGCTCCTTCCTTAGACTTCGTCATAAAATCCCCATTGCTGGTCGAGTTGAGAACGTTTTTATAGTCCCAGTTAACTCCATCATAGAAAATGCCCAGAATCTGTTCATCACTGAATCCATGGTGCGGACACTCTCTACGGTACTCTTTGTACCTCTCCCAAGCCTCGCAGAAGGCTTCTCCAGTGTGCTGTTGGAACGATGAAATCTTGTTCCTCAGGGCAGCGGTCTTAGCCTTGGTGTAGAAATGGTCCAGAAACGCAGACCTACACTGTTCCCATGATGTCAGAGACCCAGGTGGCAATGACTTCAGCCAACGTGAAGCTCTATCCGCAAGAGAGAAGGGAAAGAGCTTGCACTTCAGAAAGTCTGGCGGTATCCCATTTGAACCAGTGGTGCTACATATCTCCTCAAAATTCTCGATGTGGTCCATCGGAATCTCAGCTGGGAGACCGTGAAATAGGTGTTGCTTCACTAGAGAGATCATCTGTGGCTTGATCTCAAAATCTTGGTTCGGGATGGTGGGAGAAACAATCGTCGCTCGGTTGGTGTAGGACACATGCGGGTTGTCCTTGTCCCCAATGGACGGTTGCGGCGGCGCGGCTCTTTCGTGTTGAGCACGGAGCAACTGCCCCAACTGTTGTCGAAGTTGCTGCAACTCGGCAGCCATATCCTCATTGTTTCTGTTGTCACCCATGTTGACGGATTGAAACTTTCTGTTCTTGCGGTTTGTTCTTTCTGCCAAAGAGAGCTCTGCGGCTGACAAAGCAACTAGTTCTTCGGTGTTGTTTCTTCTTGTAGATCTTCTTGACATGCACCTGAAACACACGCAAAGAAGAAGCAGAAAGACAAATCAGTAAGGTCTTAGTCTAGTAATTTCGCCGAAAACCAAAGGTAAAAATTTGGTCCCCGGCAACGGCGCCAAAAACTTGATACACAGAGTTTTAAACCCTATTTTCCTACTGCAAGTGCACAGCAAAGAAGTAGTACTTAGGGGTCGAATCCCACGAAGACCAAGTTTTACTCTATGGTTCTATTGGTTCAATTTCAAGCTAAGACAATTCAAAGTTGGGTTTGTTTGGTAACAGTAACGCGATTAAAACGGTATAAAAAGGCAATAAGCAAAACACTAGATCAGGGGTAATTCTCGGGAATTTCAGAGATAGCAACTAAACAACTATTCAGGGCATAGATTAAGTACCAGTCTAGAACTCAAACATAAATATAAACTGATCCACTGTCGTGGTATCAATAACTCTATCTGATCGATTCTGTGCGGAAACGCGGAGCACGTGCTCAGACATCCGGAGCACATGCTCGGCGGTCCATAAACCCTAAACTGTCGTTTGAGCCCAGAATCGCAGACAAGCATTAAAGAACAGGAATGATAAGTTCACAAATCACCTACACATCAACTTTCGCAGGTCTAGGATAATTTGCCCACTAATGTCTTTTCTAGCAACCTATTACACTTTTGATGAATAGATAAACCTAGAATCATAGATTGGGTGATCAAATCAACCTAAGCATTAAGTCTAACAATAGTGAAGACAATCGATTATATAAAGCCCTATTTGTGTTCTGTTGCTAACCCATGAAACCCCTTTTGAAACCCCTAATCTAGCAAAGAAAACTACTCAGACATAGAGAAATGAATCATAGCAAAAGATGAGAAATTCAATGACATAAAAATAAAAAGGGTTCAGAGAATGCTTCACAAGGTAGCCGCTCTTCTCCCTCTCACAAAAACGTCGCTCAAAAACAAAAGAAAAAGGTATATCCCTCTCTCCTAAAAACCCTAGGTTAAATAGCATACAAGTAGAGAAAAATAAGGAAAGATTCCAAATTCAAATCTCCCTATTAAAAAGCGATCTCAGCCCTCTTTCTCTCACAAAGGATCGCCTAAAATAAGGGGAATTAGGCAGGGAATCGGCGCCTAGATGCTTGCCACGTGTCGTCATGAAACCGTAGAGTTGGGAGCATGTGCTCGGAAATCGGGAGCATGTGCTCCTGGGTCTAAAATCAGCTTTTCTGCTCCAATTCAACTCCTTTCTGCTCCGATTGCTCCTGCTGTTCCAATCCTTGCTTTTAGCTTCCTAGCCTCGTATTATAACCTGAAAAGGACTCAAACAACTACAAAACTATCAAATAAACGGGATCAAAGTGAGTCAAAACCGTAACATATCAGAAACTCAAACTGGCAAAAGAATAAAGAAAATTAGGTCAGATAGGGGAGGTGAATTCAAATCAGAGAAATTCTCAAGATTTTTAGAAGAAAACGGCATAGAGAGGCAGTTCACAGTGGCCTACTCACCTCAGCAGAATGGTGTTGCAGAACGCAGAAACAGGACCCTGTTGGACATGGCAAGAAGCATGTTAAAAGACAAAGGAATGCCAGATGTGTTTTGGGCTGAAGCAGTATTTACAGCAACTTATCTTCAAAATAGACTCCCCACCAAGGCTCTAAACCAGAAAACACCTCTTGAGGCCTCGAGTGGTCACAAACCCTCTGTCGGTCATCTTAAGGTTTTTGGCTGTGTTTGTCATGTGTGGATACCTACAGCCAGAAGAAGAAAATTGGATGACAGATTAGAGAAAGTTGTGTTTATGGGATATAGCACCATAAGTAAGGGTTACAAAGTGTATGTCCTAAGTACAAAAGGATAGAAGTCTCAAGAGATGTAGTTTTCGAAGAACAAAAGAGTTGGAATTGGAAAACTCAAGAAGAAGTAGAAGAGAGAAGTGAGAACTCCCCCAATAAGGCTAGTCCATCTTAGAAAACGGATGAGGAAATACCAAGGAGAAATGAAACCAGTCCACAAAACAGAACAAATATCAGAGATGAAAGACAAGGCATAAGCCCCATACCGTTTCAATTAAGTGAAGGAGAAACTGAGCCTGGGAGCTCTTCACGAATCGTTCACAAAGTCAGAAGATTGGGTGATGTGTATCATGATACAGAAGAACAAGAAGAAGATGTAAGTCATGTTGCAGAAACGTGTTATCTTACTTGGGAAGAACCTTCTACCTTTGAAGAAGCTATAAATAACAAGGAATGGAGGATTGGTATGGATGATGAAATTTACATCATAAACAAGAATGAGACATGGGAGCTTGTAAATAAACCTGAAGGTAAGAAAGTGATTTCTGTCAAATGGATATATAAGGTGAAAACAAATGAAGGTGGTCAGATTCAGAAGCTAAAAGCAAGACTGGTGGCAAGAAGGTTTACCCAAACGTACAGAGAAGATTATGGTGAAACGTTTGCTCCAGTATCCAGACACGACACAATTAGAACTGTAATTGCCTTAGCCTCCAAACATAAGTGGAACCTGCACCAAGTGGATGTGAAGTCAGCATTTTTGAATGGGGAAATCACAGAAGAGGTTTATGTTGAACAACCACCAGGTTTTGAGATAGAGGGAGCAGAGAATATGGTCTACAAGTTAAAGAAGGCTTTGTATGGATTGAAACAAGCACCTAGAGCATGGTATAGTAAGATTGACTCTTATTTTATGTCACAAGGATGCAAGAGAAGTGACTGTGATGCAGCAATATACACACTAGAATGCGAAGGTGACATTATGATTATCAGTCTTTATGTTGATGATCTTATTATTACAGGGAGCAGTGAGAAAATGATTAAACAGTTCAAGGAGAATATGAATAAAACGTTTGAAATGACTGACCTGGGAAAACTCAAGTACTTTCTTGGGTTTGAGATCACTTACACTGAAGAGGGAGTGTTTTTGAGCCAAAGGAAGTATGCTCAGCAGTTGTTGGAAAAATTTGGAATGAGCAACTGCAATCATGTGAGTACACCTCTTAAACCAAATGGAAAGGACCAAGATGAAAGTGAACTCCTTCCAGATGCAAGATTGTATCGAAGCATGGTTGGAGGACTTCTGTATCTTGCAGCAACTCGGCCTGACCTTGCTTTTGCTGCGTCTTACTTGTCTAGGAGTTTATCTAAACCCACTGAACATAACCTACAAGAAGCAAAACGGGTGTTAAGATACATACAAGGCACTATAGATTATGGATTGAGTTTTCATGAGACCAGTCAAGTAGAGTTGATTGGATTCTCTGATTCTGATTTGGGAGGTTGCAAAGAAGATATGCGTAGTACTACAGGTTTGTGTTTTACCTTGGGAAGTGCTGTGTTTACTTGGCAGACGCAAAAGCAAGACACCATTGCACAATCTACAGCAGAAGCCGAGTATATGGCGTTGTGTGCGGCCACAAAATCATGCAGTTTGGTTGAAGAGACTGTTGGGAGAAATGAGAGTTGACACCACCAAGGCAGTTCCAATCTATTGCGATAACACTTCAGCTATTGCAATTGGGAAGAATCATGTGCACCACAAGAGAACCAAGCACATTCAAATAAAGTATCATGTTGTTCGAGAGGCAAACAGAGATGGAGTAATTAGTCTAAGACACTGCAGTGGAGAAGAACAAACTGCAGACATTCTTACCAAGCCTCTCGAGACAAGGCGTTTTGAATATCTACGATTCAAACTTGGAGTACTGCAAAATCCAAACCAAAGAGGAACAACTGAGAGAGACCAGACACAAGCTTCACTAGAGGAAGCAAACCTACATACAAAAGAGAAGATTCAGGAAATCAAAATCAAAGGAAAGCAAAAGGCAGATGAGAATGGAGCAAGTACAAGTAAAGTGACGCAATCAAAAGGAACAACAATGCAATTGAGAAATGGAACAATGAGGAAGAAAGATCATTTATCTGTGAGGGAAGAGATCAATGATTTGAATCAGCCGCATGAGTATCTGCATAACAAGAAAACACATCAAGTTTCAGTTAAGATTGATAAGAATAAAGAAGGAATCAAGCCAAGAGTCACATCAGAGAAAGTGGAGAGTCAGATCAATTCTGATGAGAGTATGAAGAGTAAGTTGACGAGGGAGCAAGGGAACAAATCTGTGAGCTATGCAGATGTTGTGAAAAGGAGAATTGTGGTGGAACAAAAAAATCAATGGGAGCAATCAGAGGAAAACAGAAAAAAAAAAAAAAAAAAAAAAAAAAAAAAAAAAAAAAAAAAAAAAAAAAAA
>NC_025690.1:14491850-14512518 GCF_000633955.1 Camelina sativa | reverse complement strand
AAAAAAAAAAAAAAAAAAAAAAAAAAAAAAAAAAAAAAAAAAAAAAAAAAAAAAAAAAAAAAAAAAAAAAAAAAACTAGTGCCGAATTTGGGGATTAATCGAAAGAATTGAGAGGGAGTGTTGGAAGTCAATCTTTGATTAATCCACAAATTAGTATCATCAGAGTTTGGAAGAAGAAGAATCAAGAAAGAGTCATTGATGTGTTTGATCGGAAGAGAAGTCGTGAGTGAAGAAGAAGGGTTAATGGTTTTATTATTGAGTCTGTCTTAGTTAATTAAGCCCACATGTTAATGGGTTATTGTTATTCTACAAATTATAGGTTGAAGTGTTAATCTAAGTATAAATATGTGATGGAAGGTGTTTAATGAAGTTAAGGAAACTTTGAGATTAGAGAGAAAGAGGCTGTTGCAGTAACAAAGTAACAAAAAAACAGACCTTCTATGACATAGGTTCATGTCCTGTTCCATCATCTACCTCTTGCCTCAAACTTAGAAATCATATAGACAGCTTACTGCCTAAGCTTGTCGGTTTTGCCGGTGTGTTGGACATGACGGCTTATCACAAGCCTGATTTTTTTGAAAAGAAGATCAATCAGCGGAGAGATCTGGTAAAAGGACGCATCACAGTCATCTCCGCTGACCCTCCTTTAGAAGGAAAACGTAAGTAAATTAACTCGTATTCTCATTATAATCTTAGGGGGAGGTATTGGTTTAGGATTTAGAAAGAATTTTAATGACTTTATGTTTTTGCTGATTGTTAGAATCATAGAAAATTGAAAGTTAAAAATGAAGGATTCTAAGAGATTGTTTAGGAAGTTTTTTAAAATCTTGATGATTTGTTTTTTCTAATCTTGTAAAATCTTTCTATTTGATGAAAGAGTTTTCATGACTTTTGTTATGAAGGAAATGATAAAAAATCCTAAACCAATAACATAAAATTTGAATTCATTAACAATCCAAGATTCTTTTGTTTTACTTGAATAACATAAAACTTTTAATGACTTTATAAAACTCTTAATCCAATAACACTAGATTTATCAAGATTTTAGATAACTTTTTACAAATCCACAACCAATAACACCAAATTTTTAAAGAATTTTTAAAAGTCTTGATTGAATAACAACATATTTTACCTAACTTTTAAAGTCATTAAAATTCTTTCTAAATCCTAAACCAATACTTCCCCTTAGCTTTTCCATATTGATAATTTACTGTGTTTTCATATCTCAGAGAAAAGGAGGCCGGATCAGCTTATCAAGCAGCTGATGTATAAGTTTTGTCTCGAGAACCCCGAAATCCCTGTTCTTCTCATATCCAATGATGTCCGCTGTGCCACTTGCCTTCGAGATTTGACTGCATCGAAGTATACCGTAATCCTCGCTCACGACAAGAACGCCGAGAAAGAATTGACTGGAGCGGTTGAGAAAACAATAGACTGGGAACTTCTCGCCAAGGGTGAACAAGGTGATGAGTTTATGTAAATCTTCGTGAAAATTTACTTACCAACATGCAGTTGTGAGAAATTGTTATGATCATTAACCAAGTAATTAACCAACAATTGTGAAATTGTGATGATGATTAGGTAAGCCGTATCAGAATTATCTGATTGAGGAGGATGACAAGTATTTTAAGGCCACGGGTAAACGAGGTCCCCTGTATAAGGCGAGGGAACAAGAGAAGATGGCAAAGGAAGAAATACATAAGAAAAAGCTGATTGATATGGACAAAAAGTATTTTGATGCCACAGGTAAACAAGGTTAGTACCTAATTAAGGATCCTCTTTTACATTACATGAACATTAACTTAAATAACCAGCTAACAAGTGTGCTGATGATTAGGTACCCGGTATAAGGATTGGGAAGAAAAGAAGAGGAAGAGGGAAGAACGTGAGAGTCAGAATAAGAAGCCGAAGAAAGGTAAAAAGGTAAAAAACATGTAGAGGAAGAAGATGAAGGATTTGGAGAAGAGAGTGATGCTGATTGAATCTTAGTAGTAGTACCCTAGTAGGACTAGTATGTTATATTTCTGTCACTGAGTTTGTTTTTGTTTTTGAAGGACTAGAGACTCCGCTAAGTTCATAAACTACTTTTCTTTGTTTTAACATGCAATGAACCAAACATAACAGTAGGAACGACGCTTGATAGAAATGGTACCATGCATCGAGAAGCTTCTAATAATGTATATATCTCGGCTTATATACGAGAAGTAACTATATATATTCTCTTGTTTTTATAACCACACAACAATCAATTGTCACACGTTTAGGTTTTGTCTATTAACTAGGATAAACGTATATAAGCCGAGAAATATTATAAAGCTTCTAATATGTGGAACAACTTCTTGTGTAGTTCGAGTCGATTAATATTAATCCATGATCTCTTGCAACTTTAAGTCTATTTGCCTCCACAATCCAACACACCAACACTTACACTGCTAAGCCTAAAAATGTATTCAATATACTGTATAATGTTTTTAAAAATCTTTTCAAATCAGTATACAAATACTTAAAAGCTCTACTAAAATAGGACTTATATTTAGCATTAAATTAATTAATAAAAACAGTCCGACTTTTTTATTCCTCAATACAAAAATATGACGCTTTTCATATTTTCTTAACGTATCAATTTTGGGACTTTCTTTATTAAAACGTAATATTTAAATATTTAATTGGACTGTTTTTACAATATTTTTCTTTGTAATTATTATATTATATGTGATAAAAAAAAATTTAAGTAATTTTGATTAACAATATTTTGGAAACTTTGCAAAAGATTTGAATTTATTGAAAATATATAGAATATTGAATAGTTTGCAAGTAAATTCTAATACTAGTAAAAACCAAAATATATTGATGGCTTTGACCACCAAAATAAAGTAAACCATTACTTTTCTTTTTTGCAATTATTATGTGACAAAATAAAAGTTAAATAGTTTTGAGTAGCTGTTTTGGAAAATTTACAAATGATATGAATATATTGAAAAATATATAGAATATTGAATAGTTTGCAAGAAAATTCTATAAGTAATATATTGATGGCATTGACCACAAAATTAGTAAACCATTAACGTGTTAGACATAAACAAGGAAAAATATCTCTTAATCAGTCAATAATGAAATCAAAGACTCAATAGATTTTACCAAAACACCCCTTCGTCTTCAACCTCTCTGACTCCTATTTAAATCCAACTAAACTCAACAGCTCGATTCAACACAGAGCTGAGCTCTCTCTGAATCCAGATCTGAAAAACCCAAAACAATGGCGTCAGAAAACAACGGATTCAGTTCCGAAGCCGTCACCGCCGTTGAAATGCCGCCGTCTCAGCCGAGGAAGGTAGCTCTGATCACCGGAATCACCGGCCAAGACGGATCGTATCTGACGGAGTTCCTTCTCAAAAAAGGCTACGAAGTCCACGGGCTGATCCGTCGATCGTCCAATTTCAACACCCAGCGGATCAACCACATCTACATCGATCCACACAATGTCGACAAAGCTCTGATGAAGCTCCACTACGCTGATCTCACCGACGCTTCGTCCCTTCGCCGTTGGCTCGATGTGATCAAGCCTGACGAGGTCTACAACCTAGCTGCTCAATCTCACGTCGCTGTCTCCTTCGAGATCCCTGATTACACGGCCGATGTAGTCGCCACCGGTGCTCTCCGTCTCCTTGAAGCCGTCAGATCTTACACCATCGACAGTGGCCGGACCATCAAGTACTACCAAGCCGGATCTTCGGAGATGTTCGGGTCAACTCCACCTCCACAATCTGAGACGACGCCGTTTCATCCCAGATCTCCTTACGCGGTTTCCAAATGCGCTGCTCATTGGTACACTGTGAATTACCGGGAAGCGTACGGTCTCTTCGCCTGTAACGGAATCTTGTTCAATCACGAGTCACCGCGCCGTGGTGAGAACTTCGTGACCAGGAAGATCACAAGAGCCTTGGGAAGGATCAAGGTTGGTCTGCAGAGGAAGCTCTTCCTTGGGAATTTGCAGGCGGCAAGGGACTGGGGATTCGCAGGGGACTATGTGGAGGCAATGTGGTTGATGCTGCAGCAAGAGAAGCCAGACGATTACGTTGTTGCAACAGAGGAAGCACACACAGTGGAAGAGTTTCTTGAGGTGTCATTTGGGTACTTGGGACTCAATTGGAGAGACCATGTTGAGATTGACCAGAGGTACTTTAGGCCAGCTGAAGTAGATAACCTCAAAGGAGATGCTAGCAAGGCAAAGGAAGTCTTGGGGTGGACACCACAAGTAGGGTTTGAGAAGCTTGTGAAGATGATGGTTGATGAAGATCTTGAGCTTGCTAAGCGGGAGAAAGTGCTTGCTGATGCTGGTTACATGGATGCTCAGCAGCAACCTTGATTTGATCAAAAAAATATACAAAGAGGAGGGGTTTACATTAATCAGTTACATTTCGTTTTTTTTTGCTTTGATGATTATTTGTTGTTTTTTCTTTTTTTTTCCGATGTTTTAGTTTCTTTGTTGCTTTTTAAGTTATCCAATTTGCTTTCCCCTCAAATGAGTTGAGGATATAGCGCAGTGAATTTTGTATGAAAGGGCGAAAAGAATCTTTTATAAAACAGTATTGTTACCTCTCTTCTTCTCTATTCATGAATCTCTCTCTCTAAGCGAACTTTAAACAGAGAAACGACTCTTTTTCTCTCTGCCCTTGGATTTGGCTCTTAATCTACAAAACACAAACGTTACTTAGATATCACTTACACAGAACATGAAGCATTTGACAGAGAAAAGGGATATAAGTCTAAGGGCAGGTTCAAGGCGAGGCATTTGAGAGAAAGTGTGAAGCATTCTTAGTTCAATGAAAATGTGACACACAAGTAACTGCATGGACTTTGCAACCGGAAGACAAACACAAGAGCTTTCCTCATTGAGATGTCACCTGACTCTAAACAGTTAGAGGGCACAAACATATTTTATATGATTTTTGCCATTTGCCATTTTAGACTTGGTATTGCGCAATCTCAGTCTCAGAACCAAATCAATTTACATTTGTGAATGTATTTCTTACAGAAGGCACACCACTTTCAATTTAGTGCTCAAGAATGAATCACTTGGATTTTTGATATTTAATTACAAATTAGAGAGCGACAAAACACTGCGTTTCCAAAGGCTAGATTTCTTAGGACGGGGTCTAAGTGAGAAGTTGAGGCCAAACATTTCCTTGGACGCCAAATCCATGTCCACGAACCCCATGAGCTTTCCCACAACGGAGGCGCTCTCTCGGACATGATCCATGTCTTTGCTCTCTGACCAGAGACGATGTGCCAATTGGAGACGCCTGTGCTTTGTGTTCAGCCCAATGCCCCATCTCAAGAACACGTTCTCTCTCTCTTCTTTCGTCAGTTTCTTCTGCATCAGCTGACTCAGCTTGTACCTCTCCCTGTTCAACGCCCTCAGGCTATTTTGTTTCACGGCCCAAACAGTTTTTAAAACGAATACATTCTTGATCTAAACAGTCAAATAAAGGTAATGTGCTTTTGGGTGAATATACTGTCTATACCTGGACATTGATGTAAGGGTGCGTCCATTTTCAATAGCCTTGCTATTGTGGGTAAAGGTTTCTCTGATGTACTTTAGCCTGCGGAGTTCGACCTCCATGTACAAGCAATCTTTCTGATCTCCTCTGAAGAGAAGGAAGAAGTAACTTCTGTGTGACAAGGAAACGTTGCAAGCATGCCATAGCTCTATTATCTCCATCTCGAGTCTCTTGAACTCCAACGGCCAGTCCAATGGCATGGTTAAATAATCTTGTATGGGGTCAACCGCAGCGTCCTTGAAACTTTTTGACGATCTTAGAGCCAAGAACTTTTGCTCTATCTCCTCCATCTGCCACATGATAGAGGTGGTCCTCAAAATGAAGACAATATTTAAAGGTCGTATCAAGTACAGGAAAACGAAAGCAAGCTCTGCTTGACCAAGTTAGTAAAACTAACCGATAGATGAATGATTCGCTTGTCCCTCAGAGGAATAGTCTCTTCACCTTCGCCTTGGCTGAGTAAAGTTCCACCACTTGTCTGGCGTGCATACACATGAGATTTAGAGGGAGAAACTTGTGATCCATTCAGTGATGACTTTCTCTTATTAACACCATCTAAAGCAGCTGGCATTCTTCGGGTGGGGTTGAACTCTTTCTCGAACCAAGTTGCTGGCATGCTCATCCGGCTAATATGCTTTGCCAATGGCGGCCTCTTGTTGTTGTACGATTTCAGGTTGCTCTCAGCTCTTTCATTCTGATACCAGTCTGGTGGTCTGTTAGCATCTATCTCAGACACAGAAAAGAACGAGCTTGATACAAAGCTTGCCCCGCAGCTTCGGCTTCTAGTAAGCCCCAAGCCTCCTGCCGTTTGTGAATCTCTCTCAAGATTCCTAGCTAGAGGCTTTTCAGGAGACGGAGTGACAAAATCTTGATCTGTAGGGTCTCTTCTGAGGTTAGAAGACTGATGAGGAAATGATTCGTCAGTAAGTGACAAAACACAGTGTGGAGAGACTCTGATGGGTTCACTTTTTTCCGCTGATTGGATAGAGACACTACTGATTTCCTTTACTCTTTCATCATCTTCTTCTTCTTCAGTTTCTGTTGGTGGTCTTAAGTTCTTTGACTCGGGTACACATATTGGAAGAACACTCACAGCCTTGCACCGGTCTGGAAGCATGTTTGGCTCTGGATACATGATGATACAGGGACTCTCTGTTTCTACGCATCGAAGTTTCGTGCACGTATCTTCAGAATCTACCTCACTTGGTTCGTCTCCATGAGACTGATCTGCAGATTCCCTCTTGCGACTGTGCGGTTGGTTTTTACTTTCTGCCCCACGAATATTAAGTCGAACTTTAGTGAATTTTCCAGGAGTTACAAATGGAAGGTGTTGGGCTGGACTACTTGCACCAGAATTTAACCTAAAGTCTGAAAGCTGGAAAACATTCTCGTCAGAACCATGCTCGGTTGATTGTGGGGACATCATAATGGATGCTCGCGCTGATAGAGGGCTTTCTGGTGTTATATTTAGAGACTCCCATGAACTACGCACCCGCAGCTTGGGGTACTGACGTCCCAGAACCACCTGGAGGAATACAAAAACAAGAATATAAATGGGGCAATTGATAGGTTTATCGTGCTTTTGGTAAAAAAAAAATAGAATTAACGTACATTTGTCTGTTCTGAGTCTGTTGATAATATCTCTTTTTGTGGTGCTTCTCCAATAATCTGTTGAAGATCCTCAATCCGAGAATACGCCCGCTCTAATTCTTGTGCTAGTTGGAATACCTCTTTATGTAGCTGTAAGTAATGAAAAGAACATTAAGTCTCTATAGTGAATGGATCATGAAAAAAGATACATATTGTCAGATCACCAGTATGAATGAGCTACTAGTAATACAAAAGTTGGTTGTCAAAAAAATATAATTGGGGAAGTGAACTCTCATACAGCAGCTGGTTTATAGATATGTTGGCAGGTTGACTGAAGTAAACCGCATTACCTTTTCGATTTGGAGGTCTTTCTCCTTCAGCAATGCAGTTGTGTCAGACACAACAAGAGCTTGACGAGGGCTGCTCAACTCACTCTCCAATTTAGCCAACTCTCTCTGTAAATGTTTAACCAGAGCTTTATCAGACATGACAACGTTGACTTGTGCATTTGTTGTCACCTCCTTAGCACAGCTTGCGAACAACAATGTGTTTCTTGATTGCTCAACATGTATTCTTGCAGGACTCAGTGTGCAGATTATGGAAGTTCTGGCGTTTCCTCCCAAGGAGGTCTGAAGTATGCGTGTCAGCTTTGAATCTCTGAATGGAATGTGCCCATTTTTTCCTTTACTGCACTAAGCTAGCCACATAATTTAGTAACGTAAAAAGAACCCACTTAATGGACAATGCATACATTAGATGTTAATAATAGCAATCTGCTAAGAAGTAATAACTTGGTAAAGTGGCGCTACTGGGCCAAAGCCCTATATTTCAGCTTGGGAACTCAACTCTCAAAGACAATGAAAAGCTGCTCAACCCTTTTTAAATACAGGGAAAGAATAAAGAGCAGACGAAGGTGGCACAAGTCAGGGAATTTTCATTGAAGCTAAAGGTGCTACACATGCTAACCTTAGCTTTCGAATGACAGTCCCTAGTGTTAATAAACTTCGGTTTATATGACCACCTTCTTTCAACCTTGTGCCAGCAGATAATGATTGAGATGCACGTTCACTTCCAGCAAGATCAATGAAATTCTGCAGGATAATTAGTTTGTCTATGAATCTTTTGTTTTAGGATAATACAAAATGGAAGATTCAAAGTACATACCACTGTTGCTGTGAGTGTACTAAATTTATCATTCGCCAAATATTCACGTGCTGTGCTTTCAACTGTCTGTAAAAGATATCAGTCGAAAGTAAGTTCCCAAAGGCAGCCTGAAAACTGCAGTGTTGCATCGTTAATCTAAAACAGCAAAATGCCTTACCAATCTCAGAATCTGATGAGAGCGGGAACTAACTTCATTTAAAGTTGTCTCTCCAATTTGTCGTTGAGCTGCAATGATTAGATAATACTTAGTCAAACTTGCGACCAAAGCATCAAAGGTATTAATTTAGATACACATTTGGAAAATCAATACCAATACAGATTGATAAAAGCTCCTTAAAATGATTCCAGTCCCGCAGAATTTCCTCCGTGAGCTTATCAACAACGGTCCCTTTCTGTCCCAAAGTAAATGACCAGTAAAGTAAGATTATGCATAACCAATTCCATAAGATGCCAACGCCAACATTTACCTCAGGATCATCTAGAAGTCTGAGTGGACTAATATCTGTACTCAAGAGGTCTCTTACAGACTCATTATAGATCTCCATGGCTGAGAACTTCAGAATAAATGCTCTTTCCTTGTGCTGCAGAAAATACATAAAAATTGAAAAGGGTGACAGTTACTGAATGAACTGGAAATAATGAGGTAAGATAACTATAAAGACTACGACATTGTTAACTTTACCTTCTCAATGTAATCATATATATCGGCCAAGGCGTAATCAGTAATTCCACTCATAGTGTATGTCTTTCCACTGCTTGTTTGCCCATATGCAAAGACACTAGCTGTAACCATTTGTATTAAACATGAGTCGAAGTGGATAAAGACTGTAAAAATAAAGCAGTACGAGACATTCCTTACCATGAACCCCATTAACAACAGAGAGAGCCACTTCCTTCGCCCCTTGATCATACACCTCCCTGGTACAACACTCAGGGCCAAACACTCTGTCTAGAGGCATACGAAAGCTCAGTAAGATAGAATCTGAGGATTAACTTTAATCAAGAAGCTGAAAAGGTGAGCAAGCCTTACCAAATGTATACGCAGTGGGGTACATAGAACGCTCGGATATAGAAAGATGGCTCCTGTATAGAACCGTTTCATCATTGATGCATTCCCAGTCTGCCACATCATTCCTAACCCTTTCTTTCACACTTAATGGCCTCAGACGAACAGAAACAAAAATCTTTTCTTCCCTACCACTTGGTCCTTGCATCTGATCTTCTCCTATACCCATCTTCACCTGTCACCTCCCTTCACGCATCCTACTCCAAAAGAAACCAGGACAAGAATAACAACAATGTCATACATATATATAGAGCGAACAGGTTTTAAGAGGACAAACTCAATCACTGAATATCATGAGTCTAGTTTAGTCAACTTGTATATTTTCATGTCTCTGACTCTATCTACGTGTTTTATATACAAAACATGTCAGCAAAGAAGGACACCAAAATCAACAACAACGTGGTTCGTTTTCAACATTGTCTGAGACATAAAAAAACGAACTTTCATAATAAGATTGTGCAGAGGATTTGGTGTTTTCTACAATGGTCCCCATCCTAAACAGTCTGTCAAAAAAAGTTTCAAGCCTACGCAGCTACGCTTATATTTTTTATTCCAGACAATCACACAAAGACCAAACTAAAGAAATCAGTTACCTCCAGAGAGATTTAGATATTATACTATTCACAGCCGTTTCTGCAGAATATGTTCAATGTGGTGCCAAGACTCTTTAGTAAACTCCATGAGCAGTGAGATGAAAACAAAGCTTTTGACTAACTTACACCTGCCTACATGAACACAACAAAGAACAAACACAAATTTAGCCGTAAGATCCAAGGAAGTAATTATAATTATAATTAATAAAAAAACAATACGAGGCAACAGCACTAATCATCAGATTTTTCTTAATTCTTTTCAATAGTGTGACATTGCGTCGTCGGAACCGAAGTTTCCCTAACACCACCGGCTCACACGACTCACAGTAGAGAACTTCAAAATCAACGAATCTCGCAAAAATTCATAACCAAAACTACGAATCGAGGAGAAATGTAAAGAGGAATCAACAACGAGGATTTTCTCACCTACGAATCGGCGAAGGATGTAGGGGAAATTAATTAGAAGCAAACGCGAGGGGATGAAGAACAATGACGGAAGCGAAGGTGAACGAGACGGTGTTTACGACGGAGGAAACAGGAAACGATGGGATTCGGAGAAAGCAGAGATTATCTCAGGCGACCTGTTTCGCTTAGCCTACGAAAGCAAAATAAAAATAAAAAATTCAGGTGTTTCAAAAACAAAATTTCGGAATTGTGCAGCTGTTTAAATCGTTAATGGCTATTTTTTTTTTTTTTTTTTTGGGTTTTGTTCATTCGTCATTGGTGAAAATTAAGGAATTAGCTAAAGAAAGCATAATGTAGAGAGCAGCAGGCTAATGATTTTTTGGTAGACTCCTTTCCTCTGTTGTTGATGTTGTTTGCTGGTTAATTAGACTATTTTATTTTATTTTTGAGCAAAAATTAGACAATTTATCTAAGATCTTTTAATAAGAAAAAACAAATGTGTGTCTCAATTTATTACCCACAGACTTTTTTTTATTAATAATAAAGAATAAGAATAGTATTTTTAGGCCATTTCTTTATTGTTCCAAAATAATAATAATAATAATGCACATTGATTTTGATTTAAGGGTCCGGGGAAAAATTATAATTTTCTAATACTTCTTCATTTTTAAGTGATGATTTAACCAAAAATATATATATATATATATATATTTTTATTTTAAATAATGTTTTCAATTTTACATACAAAAAAATATATTTAATTTTCTTTTGACCAGTCATAATTTATTTTATATTTTTTATTGGTTGAACTTATTTTATTAAATGGTATTTTTATGTAAAAAACTAAATTAAAAATAAATATATATTTTAAAATTTATATGTAAAAACCTTAAACATCAATTAAAAGAAAAGGGAATAGCTAGTAATAATATTCAAGACCAGCATCAGTCTAAAGTTGTTGATTATTTGCATCATTAACATCACCTATTGGCTATTTGATGAAGACACATTATTATTTTTTGATCTTTATAGCACATCACATCATAACCACAAAAGAGATTATATGATTTTCTAAGCAACAGTTTGTATAATAATATCATCATTTATTTACTTTGTTCGAGTTTTTAAGCTATTGAAAACGAATTTTGAGTTCACTATAACTATTGATGAGTTTACATAAATAAAATAAATATAAAAGCAGAGCACATGAAGGCATGTGCGTTTGCTTTTTCTTACTAACATCTTAAGTACATATAAAAAGTGGTTTGATGAAAAAAGATCGTCTATAGACCAGTCGTCGTTAAACCAATAATCCAATCTAGTCAAAGTAGATAATATTAGCGTATATATATATATATTTGAAACGACTAACCTTTGCGATGGCCAAACTTTATAAGTTTTTTAAAACGTTCAATAAATTGGAAGGTACACTGCACAAAAAGATTATACACATGTAGATAACAAAACAAGTATTTAATCGTGACGCTGACAAATGTTCTCATCTAAAATGTGTTTAATTTTTTTTTGAGGAGATATACATAAATTAGAGACAGAAATACTAAATAAGACGGTCATGTGTAAGGCAGAACAACAACACACCACTTGTTATTTCGGTCCAACAAATGAATAGAGTGGGTCTTGACAATATCAAGTCCATCAAGATTTTAAGCAAAGAAGATTTCTCCAACGGTAGCAAAGTACTGCTCTTGTCACCATGTGAGGCTAATCGTACAGTCAAAGTAAATGTGACAGCTCACACTACGATACAAGTAAAGAACAGATACGCTCCCCTTGGATCACCAACTCTCTGCAGATAATGATATGTGTAGGGAACAATCAGACTTGTAAAACCTAGCTCTCGTCATATATATTTCTACAATGTGATGTAACAAGGCTCTTATGCAATAAAGTAATAATCTTGAGCCGCATCTCTTTGGTTTACTAGGGTTCTTCACCCTTCCTTTCATGGTATCAGAGCGCCGGTAATACGGTCTATGGCTCCAGAAGATTCCTTCTTTTCCGCTTCGTTATCTATCTCTCAGGTTATGACTCTCAAGCTTACGGAGTCCAATTATCTTCAATGGAAAACTCAGTTCGAGTCTTTCCTGTCTCCTCAAATGCTTCTTGGCTACGTTAATGGCTCAATCCCTCATCCAGCATCAACACGGTTTGTTACTCGTACTGAAGGGGTCACTGAAGAACCAAACCCTGAGTTTTCAAAATGGATTTGTAATGATCAACTGGTCATGGCACGGATCTTGGGGTCTCTGTCTGAAGCAGCCATCAGAGTTGTCTACGGTCTGCAGTCGGCTCAAGAGGTATGGTCTGCTCTTGCTAAGAAATTCAATAGGGTCTCTACCTCTAGGAAGTTTGAACTGCAAAACAAATTGCGTGCTTGTCTTAAGGCTGGTAGATCTATGGAGGACTATCTTAGTGAACTCAAACAAGTGTTTGATCAGCTTGACTCGATAGGATTCCCTATGAGTGATTTGGAGAAAATCCATGGCTTACTGTTTGGCCTTGGTAAAGAATACAAGACTGTAGCTACTGTGATTGAACACTCCATGGATTTGACTCCTCCTCCATGCTATGAAGATGTTGTTTTCAAAGTTATCGCCTTTGATGATAAACTAAAAGCGTACTCTACTGCGCCTGTTGTCACTCCACATCTTGCCTTTCAAGCTGAGAAACAACAACAACACTTCGACAGAGGAGGTTCGCACAACAGAAGCAGAGGTGGACGTGGTGGATTCAGAGGTCGAGGAAACTACTCCACAAGAGGTCGAGATTTGCAACAGCATAACAACAACCAGAACCGAAACGGAGGTTCCTCTACTCGACCAACCTGTCAAATTTGTGGGAAATATGGTCACAATGAAGAATTTGCTCAGTCTTTACCCTCTGCTTTAGCGGCTATGCGAGTCTCTGATGGAGATCACCACACAGGAAATGAGTGGCTGCCTGATAGTGGTTCTACTGCCCACATCACTCACACCACTACCAACCTGCATCATGTTCAACCATATCAAGGTCAAGACTCAGTAATGGTTGGAAACGGTGAGTTCTGGCTCATCACTCACATTGGATCAGTTCCTTTGCAGACGACATCAGGTAATTTTCTCCCACTTAAAGATGTCATGGTCTGTCCAAATGTTACTAAGTCTCTTCTCTTTGTCTCTAAGCTATGTGATGACTATCCTTGCTCTGTTAAATTTGACTCTGATGGTGTGCGTGTAAAGGACAAACAGCTCCTCACAACCGGAAGCAGGAGTAGAGATCATTATGTGCTCGGGAATCCATCGTTCGAAGCCTTGTATTCAAATCGACAGCTAGCAAGTAGTGATGAGGTGTGGCACAAACGTTTGGGACATCCGAGTGCAGAAGTACTTCAGCATCTGTCTTCTACAGCAGCAATAACAATAAACAAGCACACCAACAAGCTTTGTGAGTCTTGCACGCTTGGGAAGAGTGCTCAGCTACCTTTTACTTCCTCTTTGTTTGTAGCTAGTAAACCTCTTGAGAGGATACATTGTGATTTGTGGGGTCCTGCTCCAATCACTTCTGCTCAAGGTTTTAGATACTATGTTATCTTTGTTGACAACTACACTCGCTATTGTTGGTTTTATCCTTTGAAGAATAAATCAGACTTTTATTCTGTTTTCATTCTATTCCAAAATCTAGTTGAGAATCAGTTAAGTCAGAAAATCAAGATGTTTCAGTGTGATGGTGGAGGTGAATTTGTTAGCACACACTTCGAAACTCATCTTGCAACATGTGGAATCAAGCAATTGATCTCTTGTCCTCACACTCCTCAACAAAATGGTTTGGCAGAGAGGAAGCACAAACATTTAACTGAATTAGGCCTCAGCATGATGTTTCAGAGTAAGGTTCCACAAGAATTCTGGGTTGAAGCCTTCTTCACAGCAAATTACCTGAGTAATCTTCTCCCCTCATCTGTACTTGCTTCTTCTCTAAGCCCTTATGAAGCTTTGTTTCAACTCAAGCCTGATTATTCGGTTTTGCGAGTGTTTGGGAGTGTTTGTTATCCCACGTTTCGAGCCTATGGTGCAAATAAGTTTGATCCAAAATCATTGAAATGTGTCTTCATCGGATATAACAACAAGTACAAAGGATATTGGTGTATCTATCCTCCCACTGGACGTGTTTATATCAGTAGACATGTTCTCTTTGATTAGCAGGTGTTTCCATTTGCTGATGATTATGCTCACTTAGTTCCAACTGCAACATCACCTCTTTTATCTGCATGGCAGAAAGGCTTTCAACCTGCTGCATCAACGGTTTCTGCAGTTTCTACAATTTCTGCAGTTCCCCTTCCAGCAGCTCCTACTCTGTCACTTCCAGAACTCGAACCAACACAGAACAACAACAACACAGCTCCTGTTGTTTCGGAATCCACAGATGCAGAGTCACCTGCAGAAACTCCAGAAACTGCAGAGTCTCCGATAACAACCTCAACAAGTACAAGTGACTCGAGTGATGAAGCACCTTTATTCTCTGAGGATGACTTTCCTCCACTTGCCACACTTGTTGTTAATGATCATACCATGGTCACCAGGAGAAAAGATGGTGTTAGAAAACCAAATATGCTCTTACAATTACTCACAACACTGTTAAAGAGCCTAAAACAGTAGCTGAGGCACTCAAACATGCAGGATGGACAGGAGCTATGGGAGAAGAGGTTGACACTTTTGTAGAAACCAACACCTTTTCTTCAGTCCCACGAACACCAGATATGAATGTTCTTGGATGTCGATGGATCTTCAAGAAGAAACTCAATACAGATGGCAGCTTGGACAAACTTCGAGGTCGTCTTGTAGCCAAGGGATATGATCAAGAGGAAGGAGTTGATTTCCTTGAAACATATAGTCCGGTGGTTCGCACTGCAACAGTCCGGCTTGTTCTTCATGGGGCAATAGTTAACAAATGGCCACTTAAGCAACTTGATGTGAAGAATGCGTTTCTTCATGGAGATTTAACAGAAACGGGCTACATGCAACAACCTCCTGGATTTGTTGATACTGTCAATCCTTCTCATGTCTGGAAACTTCACAAAGCAGTCTATGGCCTAAAGCAAGCCCCTCGTGCATGGTTTGACAAATTCAGTAAGTTCCTTTTACAGTTTGGCTTTAAATGCAGCTTCAAAGACCCTTCTCTCTTTGTCTACAACAGAGATAATGATCTTATGGTCTTACTCCTCTATGTGGATGATATGGTACTAACTGGAACCAATCCTACTCTGGTTGACAAACTCCTGGAATCTCTCAGTGAGGAATTTCGTATGAAAGATTTGGGCAAATTAAGTTATTTTCTTGGGATACAAGCTCATCATCATCCAGACGGCATGTTCCTCAACCAACACAAGTATGCAGAGGACCTTCTTATTGCAGCTGGGATGACTGATTGTGAACCTGCTCCCACACCATTACCCACTGAACTACAAAAGGTCAAGGGTCAGAAGAACTGTTTGATCAACCAATTTTTTTCGCAGTCTAGCAGGTAAACTGCAGTACCTCACTCTGACTAGACCAGATATCCAATTTGCAGTTAATTTGGTATGTCAGAGGATGCACTCTCCAACGGTAGCTGATTTCAGTTTGCTAAAGCGTGTAATCCGATACATAAAAGGTACCATCGATCATGGTCTCTCCTTCACTCATAACACTAACTATACTCTACGAGCATACAGTGATAGTGACTGCGGTGGTTGCCAAACCACTAGTCGTTCAACTGGCGGGTTTTGTACCTTTCTTGGTACCAACATCATCTCGTGGTTGGCTAAGCGTCAAACCTCCGTCTCTCGGAGCTCAACCGAAGTAGAGTATCAGTGCCTTTCTAACAGAGCCGCTGAAGTAAACTGGCTACGTGATTTGCTTGAAGATGTTGGTATGCCTCTTAAACAAACACCAGAGCTCTATTGTGATAACTTGTCTGCAGTTTATCTATCAGCGAACCCCACTCTGCACAAAAAGTCCAAACACTTCAAGACACATTACTACTATGTCCGAGAACAAGTTGCAAAAGGCTCCCTTACCGTATATCACATCCCATCCGCCTATCAGCTTGCAAATATCTTTACCAAGTCCCTGCCTATTCCAGTGTTTGAAAATCTGAAGTACAAACTTGGTGTGGTCTCAGAGTGTTTGAAGATCTGAACAACAACAACACATCACTTGTTGTTTCGGTCCAGCAAAGGAATAGAGTGGGCCTTGACAATATCAAGTCCATCAAGATTTTAAGCAAAGAAGATTTCTCCAACGGTAGCAGAGTACTGCCCTTGTCACCATGTGAAGCTGATAGTACAGTCAAGGCAAGTGTGATAGCTCACACTATGATACAAGTAAAGAAAAGATACGCTCCCCTTGGATCACCAACTCTTTGCAGATGATGACATGTGTAGGGAACAATCAGACTTATAAAACCTAGCTCTCATCGTATATATATCTACAATGTGAAGTAACAAGGCTCTTATGCAATAAAGTAATAATCTTGAGCCGCATCTTTTTGGTTTACTAGAGTTCTTCACCCTTCCTTTCATCATGCACATAATGAGGCCATGGATCAGGCCAAACCCATGCAGCCATAGTTATTATGAGACAGCACATGTTTGAGGCGATGTTTCCAATTTTTCATTTAACAAAGAGAGAGTCTATTACTAGTAGTACTACAAATCATACTAATTTCCGGAATCAACGAAAAGTAACGTCATGACTAATACAGTAATAACTTTTTTGTTCTCTGTCAATAACTAAAGTTCTTTTTTTTATGTTAGTCACTTTTCATAAAGTGAAACATCATTTTCTCATCTCCCTACCAAAAAAACAAAACATTATTTTCTCATCTCATCTCAATCTCATTGCCGGACGATCTCAAATATGGAACGAGGCTAAAATAAGACAAACAATTACCCCTATCGAGACTGAGACTTGAATAAATTAGTCGGCAAGCGCAAGTCACAAAGTTGGCGAAATAACAACTCCAAGACCAAAAAAAGTCATATCACTCTCTATGTCAGAAGAAGATGATGCATTTTTCTCTTTTTGTGTCTGTTTTGATTTAATCCGAGATAACAATTTGAGATTTTTGCGACCCAAACAAGGGGAAAAGAACAGAGCTAGAACAACGCTACCGGAGGTAACTCGAAGCCACCCAAAGCAAAACGTAGCTTAGGAGCGAAGACATGACCTCGAAGCCTCTTGGTCCTTTGATGAACGGTGGGATCGCAGATACCATCAAGAATGTCCCAACCAGCCAGGAAAAGATGAAAGCTCCAGTCCTGTTTCACAACATCAATCTGATCAGGTGCGAATTTAAATCAAGAAGGTAGCAGCAAAGGTTTTTATGATTTAGATCAGCTTATTTACCCGTAAAGGAAAGTCCAGAGCTTCTTCTTCAGCCTTTCGTGGATGAAGTAAAAGGTAGCTATTAGTGATAACGCAACCTGAAAGGTCGGTCCTTCTTCAGTAGGGAACAAAACGGTTAGAACGCCAAGAACTGCAAACGTGACTGCTGTTTTGACAAGGACTGCAGTGGCAGGAGTTTGGAATCTTTCGAAAACAAAGTTAACCACTTTGGACTGCCTCACTTGGCGGACCTTTTTCGATATGTCAATCTTCGGGTTTTTACGCTCATGAAACTTCTGCATGATAATCTTGTCGTGAGCTGATTCGATTGCATCAACACTGGGTTTGTGCCCTGCATATTGCTGAATGAGAAAGTTCCTCGCCCCTTGTATCTCATCCTCCGAGGCCATCCGGCTTATCCCAAGCCGTTTATAAGGGTCTTTCACATTGATCCGAGGAAAGACAGCTGAACCAATGAAAGTAGCAGGGAACATTAATCATACTGGCTTGAATCATTGCTGTCAAGTTCAAGTTTTTAACTACGAATTACGCATTTCATTGCTAGCTAGGTATTGCTTCGTCTATAGACAGCTAGATCAATTCAAAAGAACCAATCTATCACTACTAAGTTACACAAAAGCACGGTTTACAAGCTTAACCCAAGATTATCGCGTAATGAGTATGTGGCCATAACTAGAAAGCTTAAATTAGCATTATGCAGAGCTCAGAATAATGTATAACCAGTTGAATCATCTGCCATATCACCAAAGGAAGCACTCATGGCACGGACGATCATAGCATTGCTTCGTTGTGTAGGAAGAGCCAAACAAGAACTGTGCAAAAGAGCATTTCAGATAACCATGAAGAAAGAACTAGCATATGCTTATTCGAACAACTGCCCCCTAAAAAAAGAAAAACACTAACCTTTTAAGATTACGCCAAGTTGAGTTTCGATTATCAAGTTTACTTAGAACAGTAAAAGCTTGAGAGCTTCTCTGAGTTGTGCCAAAACGATCTGAACGCCATCGAAGGTGAAATCTGGGCGGAGTAACAGTTAACCCGGACGCATTCATCTCTAACTATACCGAAGCTTTCCCTCACACCACCAACTCTCAATCCCTAAAATCAAACAAAAATTAGGCATAAACCCTAAACCAATCGCCAATACTACTACTATGCATTCCAAATCAAATTAGCGCAGCTAAAAACGAATAACTAATATCCAACGAAAGAGAAATCGGAACTATTTGAGAATTCAAGTACTTGCATCCCCATGGATTGAACGAAAAGGCAATTCTCAATTAAAAAGCAGCTTAGGAGTTCTACATAAGTCGAAACGAAACGGAAGGAGAAGAGAATCAAAAGAAAGAAAGAGAAGAGTACCAGAGGAGAAGAGACGTATCGCTGATGAATACAATCCACAATTCCACTTCCCCTTTCCTTCCTGGAACCATTCACAAAACCTTTGTCACGACTCACCGCAACGGATAGAAGAGATATCGGACAAGAAGAAACCTTAGCTACACCAATAAGTTATATAAAGCTTAAGACAATACCAGTCAACAATCCGTCGTAGTCTAGCTGGTTAGGATACTCGGCTCTCACCCGAGAGACCCGGGTTCGAGTCCCGGCGACGGAGTCATTTTTTGGTTTTTGGTCTTTGTTTTTTTTTCCAATGTCATTTTTTGAATCTTCAATTTATCAAGACACTCAACTGATGACTAAATGGATATAGTCATAAAGTCTGAATAAAACCAGAGTAACTGTTATTATAACCGTGATAGTAACTAGCCAAACGTACTACTGTACAACATTTTGTTTCCGACATTTGTAGTTTTTTTGGTATCATCCATAAGTTTCGTAGCTTCTTGTGACGTTAGATTTACAGAGTCTGATGGAAGATCTTGAGCCCCCTACAAAGACATTGATTGATATTCCACATGTGAGAAGCTTTGTTCATTCAGTAGCATATAACTAACACAAGACAAATTAATTTGAGCCAATTTTGTCTACAATATCATAACTTTGCAATATTAATATGTATGGGCAAACTCAAGATCGACATACCTCACCAGGATACATCATGACTGGAACAAAGTTATAGTGGCTATATGACCATTCTTCATCACCTGCAAATATTTTTACCCAACATAAACTGTCACTTAACAATTTGCAAATATACAACAAGGATCATAATTTACTGATATAAGGTTACTAATAAATGCCTCACCTCAAAAGCAACATTCTGATAGCCATACACATAAGTCGATCCAAAAGGGTTGCTTGTTGACCCCTGCGTCTGGATAGCTGCTGGGCCACATTCCCCAAGTATTTCCTAAAGGTGAAAGCCAGGTTTCATGAGAGAAATGTTTTCCTCAATTTGTTATGATTCTCACTTTTACTGATGATTCAGTTCAGTCATGTATTATGCTGAAAGTAATAATCCATTAGATCACTTCCTCAATGCTTCCCCACAAGGTTCTTTCCATTATGCAATAGGATCCCGCAATGGTGGGATTGGTTAAGATATTTTACACCAATAAAAACTTTTAGGGACAATTGGTCAAGGCCTAACATAGACTAGCTTTATCATTCAATTTCTGTTATGTTTATATCACTTTGGTCTGAAGTTAATTTACCTTAACCTGATCCCAATTAGTGCTTGGAGTGATCTTGTTTCCACCTCTGTTTGCTTCTGCCGCATCCTCCCCAACTGCAAAGCAACAAGAGAGCGTAGTTTTGTTGGAAAAGTAAGACAGCATATATCTGAGTAAAGCATAATTGACTGACATGAGCTGCTTCATTTGCATTACGTACCAGAAATCACAAAATTGCACTTTATGTATGAGTTGAAATCAGCATGACCGGGATAGTTGGTGTGAAGAACAAACTTTTTAACTTTGTGAGTCTGCAGAAAAGGTAGAGCCA
>NC_025690.1:14480241-14487262 GCF_000633955.1 Camelina sativa | reverse complement strand
TTGTGACGTTAGATTTACAGAGTCTGATGGAAGATCTTGAGCCCCCTACAAAGACATTGATTGATATTCCACATGTGAGAAGCTTTGTTCATTCAGTAGCATATAACTAACACAAGACAAATTAATTTGAGCCAATTTTGTCTACAATATCATAACTTTGCAATATTAATATGTATGGGCAAACTCAAGATCGACATACCTCACCAGGATACATCATGACTGGAACAAAGTTATAGTGGCTATATGACCATTCTTCATCACCTGCAAATATTTTTACCCAACATAAACTGTCACTTAACAATTTGCAAATATACAACAAGGATCATAATTTACTGATATAAGGTTACTAATAAATGCCTCACCTCAAAAGCAACATTCTGATAGCCATACACATAAGTCGATCCAAAAGGGTTGCTTGTTGACCCCTGCGTCTGGATAGCTGCTGGGCCACATTCCCCAAGTATTTCCTAAAGGTGAAAGCCAGGTTTCATGAGAGAAATGTTTTCCTCAATTTGTTATGATTCTCACTTTTACTGATGATTCAGTTCAGTCATGTATTATGCTGAAAGTAATAATCCATTAGATCACTTCCTCAATGCTTCCCCACAAGGTTCTTTCCATTATGCAATAGGATCCCGCAATGGTGGGATTGGTTAAGATATTTTACACCAATAAAAACGTTTAGGGACAATTGGTCAAGGCCTAACATAGACTAGCTTTATCATTCAATTTCTGTTATGTTTATATCACTTTGGTCTGAAGTTAATTTACCTTAACCTGATCCCAATTAGTGCTTGGAGTGATCTTGTTTCCACCTCTGTTTGCTTCTGCCGCATCCTCCCCAACTGCAAAGCAACAAGAGAGCGTAGTTTTGTTGGAAAAGTAAGACAGCATATATCTGAGTAAAGCATAATTGACTGACATGAGCTGCTTCATTTGCATTACGTACCAGAAATCACAAAATTGCACTTTATGTATGAGTTGAAATCAGCATGACCGGGATAGTTGGTGTGAAGAACAAACTTTTTAACTTTGTGAGTCTGCAGAAAAGGTAGAGCCATGAATAACGAAAACATATGAAGGGAACATATAACTTTGATGAGTTTCCTACCTCTCCGTCAAAGAGGATGTCCAAACCACGAGTAAAATAGTTGTAAAAGTAATCCCCACATATAGTTGTTTTTGGTCGTGGATCTGACGCGGAATGAATAACCATTTGATCTACCTGGAACACAAAGGACATTCAGAATAAGAAATCTAAATGTCCAATTGGGCACTGAACTGACAGCTAATGCAGGCACCATAGTAAGAGAAGCTAATGTAAGCATCTGTTCACCATATACAAACAAGTTTAGAGAGTCACCTGCTTTGGGTGGATCCCACATGGTCGACCTAGTTCGGTCCATACATCCTGCTCAGAGCATGAAATAATTAGGTCCAAAGAAGAAGCTCAATAGGATAAGGTACAAATTTTACCTGTGGTGATGCACCAAAAGGCATATGCTGGCCTCCAACAGTAAAGTATAGTTCCTTGCCAAGCTGCATAAATATTTAATTAAGTCATGTGAAGACGGCTACTGCCAATTATGTTAGACTAAGAGCTATTAAACACAGACAAAGGGAAAGTAACTATCTGAATATAAGCCAAACCTTGACATGGACCTCTTCCATATACAAGCTGCCAGATGGCAAAGGAGGGACAGATGCTCTATCCATCAGCTTTCCGACACCAACTTTTTTGTCACTTGAGTTGTCATATATAGAGACCCGGCATGTTACTGGTGTGGTGCCATCTGGAAACTCTAATGGTAGTGCCGCTATGTATAGGAGAAAATAAAGTGTAGGAAGTTAGGTACCTAACAAAGTAATCAACATAACATAATTTATCTAGGCAAGTAACTATGTGAGCATACCTTCTCCATCATGGCAGCAGTCCGTGTATTGGTTAGGAATTGGAAACTCGAAGGATAGCCCCTGCCATAGTAAAAATGTTAAACATTGATAGCATGATTCAAACATTTACGGGAAAACAGTGTGATCATATTTTATTTCTTGCTAACCGGGTAGAACAGAGAATATATCCCTCTTTCTTTATCATAAATCCCAGGAAAGGTTGGTCCAAAAAGTGCATAAACAGCCACAAAAGTGGCCAGTGTTGATGGACCCCTGAAGTACAAGCAAACAGACAGTGGTTACAACAGTAAATTACACCAAACCCAGAAATTAATATTCCTTGACTCACCCAATCATAGAAGTGGCGTAGCGCATCTGAAGCCGCTTAACATCAAATATCTCAACAAGGCGTAACCTCTGCAAACAAATTGGAAGAATAATAAACTAGAGTGTCTCTTTAACAGACAGCAGAAGACAAAGCTAAGCATGTTCCAATTAATAATATACTCAATTGTAGGTAAAAACATGAAGATATTGTTCTCTACTATTAAATAGTTGTATCCACGAGCTTATAAAGCGGTGAAGTTGGTTAAATCATACACATGCAATCTCCGATCACGGAAAGAATTGTACCTGAGACCAGGGATCAAATCGAAGATGAAACCCATGATCTGGGAAGCTAATAACAACATCCATTTTCAAAGGATCCTGGATGAGGCAACAAAATCATAGAAACCCCAGCACAGATATAAGTTTAGATATGTTGAAAGAATTGGCGAATATAAGCAATGGATTAGTATTAATTAGTAACAAACCTCATCGTAGTATTTAACATGAACAACATCATATATATTAGGCTGCTGCTCTATCTGAGCAAAAGCTTCACAAATCGGCATTCCTGAAAACAACACGACAAAACTTATGATCGTCGGTCAAACTGATCGGAAGACGAAACAGTATGCTAAAGAACTAACCCAAGCTAACACAACGTTTGCTAAATACTAAAGATGATCCAACAGTTATCAAACAACGCAGCAATTTATCGTATATTCCAAACCAAAGAACTTCATCGCGATGTAATCAAACAATTCCCAAAACAACACGCAATCTCCGATCGCAAAATCGATTTTGCTATCTTCCAACTCCAATAGACACAGCGTAGATGATAAACTCTGTTTCGAATCCTAGAAACTAAAGGAAAAGTAGCAGAGATTACAAATTTGGAGAGAATTGCAATTACCGATACAGAAAGGTCCGATGCCGACGCCGGGACGGAGATCGAACACGGTGGCGCCCATGGCGGTTCCTTCGCATCGTCGTCTAGGTCTTTGCATCACTAGTTTATCGCCGATCTTTGAGTAATCCTTCATTTGTTGGATTCGGTTTCTTGAAGAGAATGAGAATAATATATATATTTTTTTTTGGATTTCTGAAGTTCTGAATTTAGTCGGGTCCACTTTAGTTCGTCTCGCACATTTCTTTTTAAAAACTTTTGTTTCACGGGTTTCCGGGTCGGGTTTGGGCTGTTGTTGACCCGTCCGTGTATCACCCAAAATATACGCATAGTACTACTTTCTCACCAATTAGCACTACACACCTCTAATAAACTTATGAGAAAATTAATTTTGCTAATGACCATTCAATCTAACGTAATCATGGTTGGTTGTACATAGATTTGTTCAATTATTTATGAAATATATGATCTACCATGACACATCGTTTCAATGTTTTTGTTATCTCTCATTGATTCATTTTGTTATAAGCAATACTAAAACAGTGTATACATACTTCTTTCATTTTTTTGTTTGAATCTTTGAATATATAAGTAATAGAAATTTATTCAATTTCGTAGTGAATTTTCACGTAGTCGAAAAAATATTAGTAGTTACATCACTTACCAAAACATGTTAGAGCCTGAAATCGAGATATATGACCTCCTTCCTTCGGTGGACACTTGATACTACATAATTGGCTGCATATTTTAGTAGTAACATCACTAACCAAATTTTGAAATCACTAACCAAAACTTGAAAAACCTAGGAAAGCATGGACTGTCATGGTGTATTATATGCATAATGCAGTTTTCCTTCATGCCAAAAGGTCTATAATACCGGTTTCTACCAAATATTGAAATATATGTCTTTTTTTTTTCTTTTCTTTTTAACATAATCAAGATCACACCGATAATTGACTATGTATCATTTCGTATCTCGTATTGTCTATGTAACATTTCGTATTAGAAATTACAAAAAGGATATTTATTTTAAAAGAAAATATCAAAGTTCGATACTTTATAACAAAAGGCACGTGAACAATGCCCAACAAAGGTACAAAGCCTACCTGGCTACAATAACATGTAAGTGTGGTGAATGAAGTTATTTAAGCATAGATGACCAAATCATGAAATATCCTATGGGATTTACACTCCTTTGGGCTACATTTTATGTTTTCCATAAATACATGTTTTGGTTGGGGTACTTGTTTTCACCCATGGGATTCTATTTTGTGTGAAAAAATGAATATTTTGAAAGTACTTTGAACTGGTCATGCCAACTTGGAACACTATAAATTGTTGTCTATCAGTGTCAAAATAAAATAAATTAGCTGTATACCAGTGTCAAAATAAAATAAAATAAAATAGTTGTCTACCTAATTAGCTGTAAATTGTTAACTCAATGTTATTTGGTATTTGAAGGCTTAAATTAGGAAATCCAACACTGGATTTAATAAATTTAATTGAAATATAGAAAAAAAAATCTAGCATTTTTGGTATGTAGGAATTATAGTTTTTTGGAATCTAGTATTTTTGAAATTTTCTAAAAGCAGAAAGAAGTGACCACATTTTAGCTATAAAAAATGGTCATAACACATGTAAGGACTACGAAGTGGAAAAGAAAGAAAGAAAAAAAAAATTAAAAAGATAAAAAAGAAAGCAAAAACAAAAGTCCATTTCATTTTTTTTTCTTTCTCCCCCACTAGTCTTCGTTTTCTAAACACATCACCCATACTCCTCCATCATCGTCATCATCATCGCCAAAATCCCCAAAGAACCTCAGATTAGGGTTTCTATTTCACTAGTTGATCTGCAAGTACTGCTCATAATTTTTTCGAATTCGTGACTAATCATGGAGAATCAGCAGAAGCAACTCCAGCGGGGCGTGCCGGAGTTGGCTTCTTTGGCTGGTCGAGAAGAGAGTTCCGTCAGGGGGATCGATCTTATGAGAGTTGATCAATGTGATGAGATCGGTGCTGCTAACCAAGTTTCTACTCTCTCTGTATCTGCCTCGACGGTTTCTGGGACGGTTGCTGTTCCTGTGTCCACTGAGCAAGAGGTTAAAGTTATTGATGAAGCTGCCCCTGTGAAACGAAAACGGGGGCGTCCTCCAAGGTCTCAGGCTAATACGCCGTTGCATAATCGGCCACCGCCGCCGCCGCCGCCGCCCGTGCGGAAGGACGACAAGGAAGAGGATGTTTGCTTTATTTGCTTCGACGGTGGAGACCTCGTTCTCTGTGATCGCCGGTAAGTGATTATCACTTTACAGTTATTAATTCTGTTAGATAGTATGCTCCATAGGAAGATTAGAGCCTCGGCGTATGTTTTAGTAAGTTACCACTAAGAAGAACTCAATTTAGTTAAGTTTTATTGGACATTTTATGGTATATTAACGATTTGCAATAACTATGTTCTTTATCTCATCATTGAGATTCCTTTTATCGATTATGTGTTGGTTAATGTCATAGGTTAGAGCTACTCAATTGCTAAATAAGCAAGCAAGAGGGTTCTATTAGCTTTTTATGAAGGCTTTAGCAACGGGGTTTGAGTTATATACAAGTTTTTGATGGATTTGTTTTGTGCATCCAGGAATTGCCCCAAGGCATACCATCCAGCTTGTATTAAGAGAGACGAGGCATTCTTTCGAACAACGGCGAAATGGAATTGTGGTATGCCGTATAGTCTATGATGTTACTATGTTGTCTTTGCAATCTAGAGACTGATTGTTCTGACATTTTTTTTTTATTATAAACACCGTACATACATAATGACGTGAACATCCTTCGGAATCTGATGTTTCGCTCATTCATTTCAGGTTGGCACATATGTGGTACATGCCAGAAGGCTTCCAGTTACATGTGTTATACGTGCACTTTTTCTGTTTGTAAGCGGTGCATTAAAGATGCCGACTATGTGATTGTGAGAGGTAACATGGGTCTTTGTGGCACATGTATTAAGCCTGTCATGCTGATTGAGAATATTGCTCAAGGAGATAATGAAGCGGTAAGACAGTCCTCCACAAATCTATAGTTTCCATTCAATACTTTATAGCCGCATAATTTTCTCGGGCGCCAGTTAAATATTTGTCAACCTGCCACAGTTACCTTTATTAAGAAACGAGGAATATGGTTTCTTGATTTAAGTCTTGTTTGGGCTTTACATTTCTTTGGTTGTTCTTTATTAAGATACTAAGGGTTTCCATATATATTAACCTGATTACAATCCCTCGTAGTTTGTCGTGCACATGACACTCGTACGTTTCGACACAATAGGTAATATGATAGCAATCAATCACAAGCCAGTACTCATGGAGATTTAGAGATTTGGGGTTGATTGATTTCTTATCTAATAAATTGATGGGAGTTTTTCCAAAGTTGTTAGTCATGGGCTTCCTATTTAATTAACTCTTACAAGGGCAGTAGGGTTTGTTGGGATAATCGGGTGTATTTCATTAATACTCTTAAGAAAGTTGAGTGTTTGTCTTTTGTATTATCCTCTTTACTCTATCATAAATTCATAATGTATGCAGCTTAAATTTGTTTCCGTTTTTTCTTAGGTTAAGGTGGATTTTGATGACAAGCTCAGTTGGGAGTATCTATTCAAGGTATATTGGCTTTGCCTGAAGGAAGATCTGTCTCTAACTGTCGATGAGCTTACTAGAGCAAATAATCCTTGGAAGGAGGTTTCGAACACTGCTCCTATAGTGGAGTCACGCAATGATCCGACCAATAACAGGGTTTTAGATGTAGCAGTGAACGGAACGAAAAGAAGAAGGACCAGTGATTCCCCCACCTTACCCAGCAAGGTGGATGGAAAAAAGCCAAACAATATCCTAAAGAAGGCTCCTGGAGATAC
>NC_025690.1:14468476-14479405 GCF_000633955.1 Camelina sativa | reverse complement strand
GAGTCACGCAATGATCCGACCAATAACAGGGTTTTAGATGTAGCAGTGAATGGAACGAAAAGAAGAAGGACCAGTGATTCCCCCACCTTACCCAGCAAGGTGGATGGAAAAAAGCCAAACAATATCCTAAAGAAGGCTCCTGGAGATACTTGCTGGGCAACAAAAGAACTCCTCGAGTTTGTGTCGTTCATGAAAAATGGCGATACATCTGTTCTTTCACAGTTCGATGTACAGGGTCTTGTGCTTGACTATATTAAGAAAAAAGATCTTAGAGATCCTCTTCAGAAGTCCCAAGTCGTTTGTGACCCGATGCTTAGGAAGTTGTTTGGAAAACCGCGAGTGGGTCACTTTGAAATGCTCAAGCTTCTCGAGTCTCACGTCCTTATTCAAGAGAACCAGAAATATGATAAAACCACGAATGGTGAAAGTACTCATACTGCACCTAGCCAAATAGAGGATAGAAGACGGAAGATGCGTAGGAAAACTGATGGCAGAGTACAAAATGAAAATCTGGATGCACATGCAGCCATTGATGTTCACAATATCAACCTGATATATTTAAGACGTAAATATTTGGAGTCTCTGCTTGATGATATCAACAAGGTTCACGAAAAGGTGGTAGGCACAATTTTGAGAATTAAGGTATCTGGCAGCGATCAGAAGCTGGATATTCACAGGCTCGTTCAAGTTGTAGGTACTTGATTAATGGTCATATTAATGCTTTCTTAAGGAAAATGGGTATTAGTGACCCAAATGTTTTAATAGTAACATCTCATCTGATTTTGTGTTTATCCAACAGGTACAAGCAAGGCAACAACATCCTACCAACTTGGCCCAAAGACTACAGATGTTATGCTAGAAATACTGAACTTAGACAAGAGAGAAGTCATCTCGATTGATCAATTATCGGACCAGAATGTCACAGAGGTGAATATAGTCGTCTCTAAAATATCGATTTCTCTATCTTTCTCTGCTTGTGAATAAAGAGTAGAACCCATCTTATAAGGTAGCTCTAGTAATTACGTTTAAATTTTATCGTTAATGTACTTATAACCATGGTTTTCAGGATGAGTGCAAACGGCTGCGACAGAGCATAAAAAATGGCCTCAATAAACGTCTGACTGTGGTAGGAATGCACACATGATATCTTCTCGTCCTAAAATTGTGTATTTTACCTAAGCTGGAAACATGTGTTTGTTGTTTTGGTGGCAGGGTGACATTTTGAAGACGGCAGCAACACTGCAAGCCATGAGAATCAGCGAGGTAGATTCATTAAAAACAGCATATATCTTTCATATTAAATATTGAAGATCCTCATTATCATAGTTCTTTATTGTCCACTACCGTGTTTCTTATGGATGTTTTGTGGATGTAGTCTCTGGAAGCTGAGACATTAAAGCTCAATCATCTTCGTGATCGGGCCAGTGAGAAGGGTCATAGAAAGGAATATCCTTTTTGAACTTTGCTATACTATATTTGTTGCATTTCATTGCGCTATTTCTCTTTGCAATTTTGCTTGATATATAATATTTTGAGAAGTCGTTGATTATTCATTGAAAAGTGACCATGCTGCTCATACGCGCAAAGAATAATTCAGTTTGGGTAGTATACAACTTGACAAATACCCCGGTCTTCCCATTTAGACTTTGATGCTGATTGCATGGAATGATGCGTTTTATCAATTTTTTCTTAACTATTACCCACGCTTAGAGAATGTGTAGAAAAGCTAGAGCTTCTAAAATCACCAGAGGAACGTCAGCGGCGTCTGCAGGAAGTCCCAGAAGTTCATACAGATCCAAGCATGGATCCAAGTCATGCATCATCAGAATATGCAGGGTTGGGTACAAGGAATCAAGGTCTCCCACCTTAACCTAGGATGTCAACAGCTATTTGTTCATTATTATAATGAATATTCCTGATTGTTGGATGCTATTTACAATCTTCGATGCTTTTTATTTGCAGATAATCACATAACGGCACAAAGTGAAGGTCCACTCAAGAAAGGGGCTATCTTGAACAACATGGGAAATAATGCACAAAAAAAATATGATGCACCAATTTTGCGAAGCAGAAATTCTGTGCATAGTGAGAAAGATGATTGTTCTAAGGTCCACAACAACTCATCAAATATCCAGGTTTGACATACCACCTTACATTCGTAACGTAACCTCTCATGATTTTCTATTTTGGTTTCACGTCATGTAAATTTCTGGGTACTGCAGGAAACTGGTAAAGATGACGAAGAGAGTGAAATATGGCATTATCGAGATCCAACAGGAAAGACCCAGGGGCCGTTTTCTATGGTGCAGCTCCGCAGATGGAAATCTAGTGGCCATTTTCCCCCTTATCTTAGGATATGGAAAGCGCATGAGAATCAAGACGAGTCTGTGCTTCTGACTGATGCTCTTGCCGGACGATTTGATAAAGCAAGTACTTTGCCAAGTTCCTCTTCTCTTCCCCAAGAACCAAAACCGTCTCCGCATGATTCTGGCATGGATGTGAACTGTCTTCAGAAGAATCATACGCCAGTTAACACCAGTGCAACCTCCTCTCCCTACACTGTCAGTGCCCATTTTGACGATCCAAAAGAGAAACAAGTTGTGGCTCTTGTAGCTTGCTCTGGAGAGGATGGTAATTCTGTTTGTCCCCAGCCTCAAGTTAGTTGTCCGGCGTCAATGTCTGTTGTGACAGGACACGTGGTTACTCCTGACGTAAGAGAAACTCCAGGATCTGATCTATTCAATGTTGTGCGGGCAGATGGTAACCATAGCACAACTAATACTGTGGAGGATGGATCAAATGGTGGTTCTGTTTACATAAACGGTTCTGTTCATGCACCAAACCTGAATCAAGAAAGCCATTTCCCTGATTTCCCCAGTCCTACACCTAAGTCGAGCCCTGAAGACTTGGAAGCTCAAGCGGCGGAGACTATTCAGTCTCTGTCTTCATGTGTCCTGGTCAAAGGACCGTCTGGTGTCACATGGAGCACCACCACCACATCTACCACCGATTCTGCTACGACGACGTCAAGTGTTGTGGTAACTGGAGGACAGCTTCCTCAAGTAACTCAGCAGAATGCANATGCTGATTGCATGGAATGATGCGTTTTATCAATTTTTTCTTAACTATTACCCACGCTTAGAGAATGTGTAGAAAAGCTAGAGCTTCTAAAATCACCAGAGGAACGTCAGCGGCGTCTGCAGGAAGTCCCAGAAGTTCATACAGATCCAAGCATGGATCCAAGTCATGCATCATCAGAATATGCAGGGTTGGGTACAAGGAATCAAGGTCTCCCACCTTAACCTAGGATGTCAACAGCTATTTGTTCATTATTATAATGAATATTCCTGATTGTTGGATGCTATTTACAATCTTCGATGCTTTTTATTTGCAGATAATCACATAACGGCACAAAGTGAAGGTCCACTCAAGAAAGGGGCTATCTTGAACAACATGGGAAATAATGCACAAAAAAAATATGATGCACCAATTTTGCGAAGCAGAAATTCTGTGCATAGTGAGAAAGATGATTGTTCTAAGGTCCACAACAACTCATCAAATATCCAGGTTTGACATACCACCTTACATTCGTAACGTAACCTCTCATGATTTTCTATTTTGGTTTCACGTCATGTAAATTTCTGGGTACTGCAGGAAACTGGTAAAGATGACGAAGAGAGTGAAATATGGCATTATCGAGATCCAACAGGAAAGACCCAGGGGCCGTTTTCTATGGTGCAGCTCCGCAGATGGAAATCTAGTGGCCATTTTCCCCCTTATCTTAGGATATGGAAAGCGCATGAGAATCAAGACGAGTCTGTGCTTCTGACTGATGCTCTTGCCGGACGATTTGATAAAGCAAGTACTTTGCCAAGTTCCTCTTCTCTTCCCCAAGAACCAAAACCGTCTCCGCATGATTCTGGCATGGATGTGAACTGTCTTCAGAAGAATCATACGCCAGTTAACACCAGTGCAACCTCCTCTCCCTACACTGTCAGTGCCCATTTTGACGATCCAAAAGAGAAACAAGTTGTGGCTCTTGTAGCTTGCTCTGGAGAGGATGGTAATTCTGTTTGTCCCCAGCCTCAAGTTAGTTGTCCGGCGTCAATGTCTGTTGTGACAGGACACGTGGTTACTCCTGACGTAAGAGAAACTCCAGGATCTGATCTATTCAATGTTGTGCGGGCAGATGGTAACCATAGCACAACTAATACTGTGGAGGATGGATCAAATGGTGGTTCTGTTTACATAAACGGTTCTGTTCATGCACCAAACCTGAATCAAGAAAGCCATTTCCCTGATTTCCCCAGTCCTACACCTAAGTCGAGCCCTGAAGACTTGGAAGCTCAAGCGGCGGAGACTATTCAGTCTCTGTCTTCATGTGTCCTGGTCAAAGGACCGTCTGGTGTCACATGGAGCACCACGACCACATCTACCACCGATTCTGCTACGACGACGTCAAGTGTTGTGGTAACTGGAGGACTGCTTCCTCAAGTAACTCAGCAGAATGCTGTTGTTTTAGCTGCACCGTCTGTAAAGCCAATTGATTTGGTAGCTGATCATGCCACAACTACTCAGACTTCAGACAACACCCAAGTGGCTCAGTCATCTGGGTGGCCGGCCATTGTTGCTGACCCTGACGAGTGTGATGAATCGGTTTCAGATCTATTAGCAGAAGTTGAAGCAATGGAGCAGAACGGTTTGCCCTCTTCACCTACCTCAACATTTCACTGCGATGATGACGATGATTTGACAAAAGGACCAGAAAAAGATTTCTTTAACCCTGTGGCACGCATGTCCCTCGCTCCTGAAACATGCAGAATGGATGTCTCTCAGGCGAGTATTCTCGAAAATGTCTCTGCCGGGAAAAGCTCAATGGGCACAGAAGAAAAAGTAAACACTCCCTTCAGCCACTGTGGAACCGCTGGTCCAGAGCTCCTGCTTTTTGCACCGCCAGCGCCAGCTCCAGCTTCAATAACTCACGACCTGACTCTAACGACAACAGCTCTCAGACTGGGATCAGAAACCACAGTTGAAGCTGGACCAGTGGTCGAGAGGCTTCTCAAGTCTGGTTCGGAACTAAGCCCTAGGGCACTGTCATATCATGACTCAGCCCGAGGAAACACCGAGCGCAGTCCACGAGGGAGCCAGCAGAAAAGATCCAGCGGACACAGCAGGGACCGGCAGTGGTTGAACAACGGTCACAACAGTCATAATAACCGGCAGTGGCCATACAGCAATAGCCATGGTTATGCCCATGGATCAGGTTCGTACGCAGCTCATCCGCCCAAAGGGCTGAAAATTTGTAAATTCTATGAGAGTGGAAACTGCAAAAAGGGTGCATCTTGTAGTTTTTGGCACCCTTGAATTTCTTGTATTTTGTATTTATTTGTTATTTAATACATCTCGAACATCCTTTTTGTAAACATAAATTAGCTGTGGCTGGCTCTTTCTTGGAAAAAAAACAGAAACAGAAAGCAAATCGTTTAGAGTTTTGCTTGGATGATTAAAGTTACTGTTATATATTGGAACAGATGAGTAAAGTAAGGATGTACAGAACAACTCTTACTTACAGAAGAAAAAAAAGCTTCAATCCAATCGTAATCCTCAGAAAGCAGCAACTTTAAGCTTCTTCCATTTGTAAGCAGATTCAAGAATCTTGGTCGTCTACGATTCTTCGAGGAAGACATAATCAATGTATTCCTCATACTCTGTTGAACCGTCTTCTCTTGTGATAGCCTTTCTCTTCTTGAGCTTCTTCGGGAGCTTGAGTTGAACAGCACTGACATCCCCGAGCACACCAAAACTCTTCTCCATGTTCAGCCAATCCTGCAACAGTGTAGCCCGTTCCTCCTTCAGCTCCGGTTTAGACTCTTTGTAGTATGTGTTGGCTCTGTCGAGAATGGCTCTGGAGTGTTCAAGAATAGCATCGTCTCCAGCAGCAGGAGCAGAAGCTTCAAACTTTGTGAAACTAAGCCACACCTTGTAATGCTTTGTACGGTCCAAGAGCCGCTCATACAAAGCTCGTGCCCTGTCTATCTCCCCCCCTTGGATACCTCAAAATCATTGTATGCCTTCCATAGCATTCTTCCATTCTTCCTTCTTTCAAAAAAATCATGATTGAGTAACATTTGGCTTGTCATTTTAACACAAACCATTCCAATTATATTATATACACCCTCTTACATATTTTTTACATTTGATTACCTACATTCAGTTATTTGATTCCATATACTCATCTTTTAACTCATACATATAAATTAACCAATAATGCTATTAAAAAAACAAATAAAAACAAGACTTCAGTGATAAAATATCTTATACAAATGATTTAGGTAGATTTGGTTAATTACTCTTGGTACTAGATATTATCAAGAAAATCAATACTATATATATAATTAAACACTCATTTTCTCTACTTAATTAACGCTATTGCCTTTGCGTCTCTCGAGCTTCCGTTAGAATTTGCACTCGTACTTCACCTCTCATTGCATCGTCTTTCAAATACATGTTTTTCAAATACAAATAATTTTTTTTTTTTACTAAAAACAAAAACTCTTCTTGTAGAAACTTGAGAATCTAATAACCAAATACATAGCTTTTTTCCGTTGAAAATAACTTTTACTAATTTATCATCCAAATTGTTCACAATCCAAGAACGAATATTTAGTTATATGTCAAACAATCGCAAATAATATATATAAGTGGGTATTTTCAATCAACATATTGGAATCATTTTTTTTGCTCAAATAAAAGGGAAAAATACATAGTTTTTTTTTCTTTCTCTCTATACTTTATGGTAAATACTACGTGAAAAATTACCAAAATTGACGATGTTTATGTACATGCTATGTGCATTATGTATATGAAAAGTAATCATTAATCAACAAAAATTAGGATGAAAAAAATTTAAAATCATCTAAATCTAAAAAGATGATTAGAGGATGTATTCAACCACATATTTTTAATTACCTCTTTTAATAAGTTTGAAATTGATTTTGGCAAAGGCAATAGCGTTAATTAAGTAGAGAAAATGAGTGTTTAATTATATATATAGTATTGATTTTCTTGATAATATCTAGTACCAAGAGTAATTAACCAAATCTACCTAAATCATTTGTATAAGATATTTTATCACTGAAGTCTTGTTTTTATTTGTTTTTTTAATAGCATTATTGGTTAATTTATATGTATGAGTTAAAATATGAGTATATGGAATCAAATAACTGAATGTAGTTAATCAGATGTAAAAAATATGTAAGAGGGTGTATATAATATAATTGGATTGGTTTGTGTTAAAATGACAAGCCAATTGTTACTAAATCATGATTTTTTTTTTAAATGCTTGTCTAAAACCTTGTAGTATTATTGAACTAGTGCTTTTAATAAATCTGATATTTATAAAATGTAAACAAAGCAATGAACTAATTAACCCGTCGTTCAACCGGTCCGACCGGTTGATCCAGTGACCCGAAAGACTTCTTGTTCACCTTCCGGTCCGGTTTTAAAAACATTGTAAAAACTTAAAAGGTGAATCACATGAAAAAAATAAAACAAAGACAAAAAGTGGTGTATCTTTATTTTATTTCATTATTTTTGAAAGAAGGAAGAATGGATTTTCGATTTTTTGGGTTCGAATATCCGTTCGCGTTCGGATACTTGTTTGGGTTCATATAGGATATTTTGGATTTTCGATTTTTTGGCTTTAGAGATATATAGGATCCACTCGAGTATTTTTAGATTTTGGGTTTTGGTCGGATATTTTGGATTCGGATTATCTGATGTTTTCAAAACTCAAAATTTAAGTATCCAAATTTGTCTAAATTATTCAAAAATGTCCAACCTATCCAAATATTTAGAGTATTTTTTTATCCAAATCTATTAAAAAAAGTTTAAATACTTAAAAATATATAAAATATCTAAAAATGTTAATATTTGAGACATTTATACTATTAAAATTATAAATATTACTAATAAATTACTGGATTTTCGGATTAGGCTATTTTGTCGAGGCGTAGGCAAACATAACAAGATTCGGAATAAAAGAAAAAAAAAAAGAAATATAAGCGTGTGACAGTCTTGGAATTCTAATAGTCATCGAATTCTACAATCAACAACGGAAAAAAAAAGAAAGAACGATGCTCGCGACGAAGGGAGTGTCAACGATTCTCTTGAGCGATTCTGAAGCCGCTCCGAACTACCGCCAGGTTCACGATCAATTTATGCTTTTCCGATGTCCGATCCGATTCCGATTCCGATCTCTGATCCGATCCCCCTTGCTTTTGGATTCTTGATTCAGGTGAGATTTGGGGGTTGAGAGCATCCGATTCTCTAGAATCGTATATAGTGCCTGTACATGGGGTTGAGAGCATATCGGAGACTGAGATTAGAAAAGTTCTAAGGCATATCGGAGAAAGCAAAGTTCTTTGGATTTGTCTTAGGGATGAACCCGTGATATACATAAATGGGCGCTCTGCGTGATGCTCAGAAACCTTTCACCAAACTTGACTACAAGGTACCAAAAAAGAGCTTCCCCTTTGTCGTGATGGAACTGAACCTTTTGTTTGTTTTTGCTTTTAATCTTTGCTTTTATGCTTCTGATCAGGGATTCAACAGAACAGGGCAAGTCTAGAGCAAATGGAAGCACATTTGAAAGAAGATATCCTCATGGAGTCGTCTAGGTCTACTACATTTGTTTCCCCTTGCACACTTCATTCTTCTTGCTTTGGCATGTGTTTGACCATTATTTTTTGCCTTGCAGGTGTGGGAATAAGATACTCGTCACTGATGAACTGCCAGATGGTCAGATGCTGGACCAATGGGAGCCAGTCTCACCTGATTCTTTGAATACGCTACTTGAGGTACGCCATTGGTATTGGTATGAAGTATCTTATGTGTATCATACAGAGAATGCACCCCTTTATCTTTTGCTTTAAATGACTTTTCCACAGGTTCCCATCATTGTTCTCTCTCTCTCTCTCTCTCTCTTTTTTTTTTTTGTTTTGCTTATCCGCTCGCTCACTCTCTGGATCCAGGTTTACCATGAACTGCAAGCTGAAGGCTACCTTGTCCATTATGAACGCCTTCCCGTAACGGATGAAAAGTCACCAAATGAAACTGATTTTGATGCTTTGGTACATTTTCAGCCTTAGCTTAGAGCATTTTTGTGGGTAACTTTGGCCAGTCTTTGAGATTCCTCCGACTCGTATCATTATTTTTTTTATGATCTTATCTCTTTCCATTCCATTACTAGATGCATCACTTTCTATCTTCCTGGCCATTGTATATATATATATATTAATATGCATTTGTGCTTGCAGTTTAGCAAGATATGTCAGGCGGCTGACAATAATACAGAGATCGTTTTCAATTGTCAAATGGGAAGTGGACTTACAACTACTGGAATGGTTATTGCAACGCTCGTCTATTACAAACGAATTGGAGCATCAGGTACTTCATCTACTCCGACCACTGAACTTACAAAGAAGATGAGGAGAGAGTCTCACTCAAATACTGTTTCTATGAATAATTAATTTCTCTTTTTTTGTTAAAAAAAAAAAAATTCGTTTGAAACAAATATTACCAAGTTTTGAATTGCTTACTTTTGATGCCTTTTGGAATGTCGATTCTATCGAGTTGTTTTATATTCCACAAAGAAATGAAACAGTATAGACTAGCCAAATAATCACATCTCTCAACCCTAGTCTTCTCCCATACTCATACTCTGTTGTTCTTATATATATGCATTTATGTAAGATTCAGGAGGCTCCTTTTCTGGAACATATCCGTAAACAACAAGACACGAGTCCCAACAGATTGGTGCATTATTGTACAAGACTCTACTAACCTGTCGTTTTCTCTTTCTTTCTTTGGTATATTATTGTGGAACAAAAGATCGGAGATTCCCAAGAAACAACTCTTCTGGGAGAATCTTTAACGACGGTGAAAAATCAACTATTAATCTGCCCCCCTCTGTGTATGACCTCCGCTGTGGGGAATATGCAGTTGTTAGAAGTTTGGTGCGAGTCTTACAGGTATTTTGTCCCTTTCTTTTTGTCCTTTACCTGATCGTCTTACTTGCCCTAACTATTTACAGCTTTCATGACTCCAGGGTGGTGTAGAAGGCAAAAGGCTAGTTGACCAAGTCATCGACAAATGTGGTTCCGTGCAGGTATCTTTTGTTTATTTTAATTTTTATGTCCAAGTATCAGAAAATCTGTAGGTTTTGTAACATCGTATAGGTTTTCACTTAGGATAGAAGATCTTAATTTTATTCATTAATCACCTTACAGAACTTACGAGTGACAATTGCAGTCTATCACGATCGCATTTCGCGTCGACTCATAGGGCATCACCTCGATGAAAAGAAGATAGATGCATCACTCACATCTTTTGTTGAGTACTTGGAAAGATATTACTTCCTTATATGTTTTACTGTATATCTGCATTCAGAGGGTGATTTCCTCCAATCTGGTTCGCTTAGCCATGTCAGTGTCAGTTTTACTGATTGGATGCGAGCTAGGCCAGAGCTTTATAGCATTCTTCTCAGGTACCCATCTGCAGTGGCGGAGCCAGAAAATTTATTCACCAGGGTCATAATTTTCTTTAAAAAAAAAACATAAATTTAACTTATTTTTTTTAGACTCCCGATAGTGTTAATGTGTTATAAAAAAAACTACGATAGTGTATAAAAAAAAACAAATTAGATGTTAAATATTTAGGTTAATTTATAGGAATGAGCTTAACAATATAAATATATCTACAAAGAGTGTTATTGGGCTTAATATTGTTCATAAGACTATAACTACATTATAGTTTCACATGGGTCAATAATCTTGTTGGACTAATTTTTACCTGGGTCAATTGTCTTATTAGGTAAGGATCAATTTTTTATATACACCAAAATTCAACTATTTTTTATTTTTCACC
>NC_025690.1:14455566-14462045 GCF_000633955.1 Camelina sativa | reverse complement strand
TCGTTTGAAACAAATATTACCAAGTTTTGAATTGCTTACTTTTGATGCCTTTTGGAATGTCGATTCTATCGAGTTGTTTTATATTCCACAAAGAAATGAAACAGTATAGACTAGCCAAATAATCACATCTCTCAACCCTAGTCTTCTCCCATACTCATACTCTGTTGTTCTTATATATATGCATTTATGTAAGATTCAGGAGGCTCCTTTTCTGGAACATATCCGTAAACAACAAGACACGAGTCCCAACAGATTGGTGCATTATTGTACAAGACTCTACTAACCTGTCGTTTTCTCTTTCTTTCTTTGGTATATTATTGTGGAACAAAAGATCGGAGATTCCCAAGAAACAACTCTTCTGGGAGAATCTTTAACGACGGTGAAAAATCAACTATTAATCTGCCCCCCTCTGTGTATGACCTCCGCTGTGGGGAATATGCAGTTGTTAGAAGTTTGGTGCGAGTCTTACAGGTATTTTGTCCCTTTCTTTTTGTCCTTTACCTGATCGTCTTACTTGCCCTAACTATTTACAGCTTTCATGACTCCAGGGTGGTGTAGAAGGCAAAAGGCTAGTTGACCAAGTCATCGACAAATGTGGTTCCGTGCAGGTATCTTTTGTTTATTTTAATTTTGTATGTCCAAGTATCAGAAAATCTGTAGGTTTTGTAACATCGTATAGGTTTTCACTTAAGATAGAAGATCTTAATTTTATTCATTAATCACCTTACAGAACTTACGAGAGGCAAATTGCAGTCTATCACGATCGCATTTCGCGTCGACTCATAGGGGATCACCTCGATGAAAAGAAGATATAGATGCATCACTCACATCTTTTGTTGAGTACTTGGAAAGATATTACTTCCTTATATGTTTTGCTGTATATCTGCATTCAGAGGGTGATTTCCTCCAATCTGGTTCGCTTAGCCATGTCAGTGTCAGTTTTACTGATTGGATGCGAGCTAGGCCAGAGCTTTATAGCATTCTTCTCAGGTACCCATCTGCTTGCTTGTATATATGGTTGTGCCTCAGGTCTCGCAGAAGCAGTTCAAGAAAACTCATTTATTTTTTCCTTATGTTTTAGTTGCTCGAGAGATCCTGTTGGTGCCCTTGGATATGCAGCTACTGATGGCCGCCCTCATGCCCTTGCTGCACTTAGAAATGGGACAGTTTTGTCAAGTCAAACCGTTCTCAAGATTGATTACTGTTCTGCTTCTCATTTTGGTGGTCTACGAGAGAGGATTCATGAGGATTCCCTATATATGGTGGTCCAACTATAGCTGGTATTGGGCCCGTCATTAAAAGGGTTTTGGAGTTTAAAAGGTATCCGGCCGGTTTATTGGCACAACATGAGGGAAGAACCTGTTGTGTATATCAATGGTAAACCGTTTGTTGTACGTCACATTGAAAGGCCATACAAGAACATGCTAGAATATAAGGTAATATAATCTGTGTGTGTTTTTTTCTTTCTTTCTTTTCTGTATATTTTAACTCTTATGAATTGCTTGAAAAGCTTAGAGATATACCTTTGTTCAGAGAATTGATCGGGAGACAGTAGAAGGAATGGAGGCTAGTCTGAAAGAGGATATTCTGACAGAAGCCAAGCGATATAAGGGTGCCATAATGGTCATTCACGAAGCCGAAGATGGACAAATTCTTTACTCATGTGAACGTGTGGATGCTGGTTCTATTCGAACACCCCTCGAGGTCTACAAACGTTTGGAGGCTGATGGTTTCCCGATTAAGTATGCGCGTGTACCTATAACTGATGGTAAAGCGCTCAAAAGCTCAGACTTTGACACCTTAACATCGAATATTGCTTCTGCTGCTAGCGACACTGCTTTTGTCTTCAATTGCCAGGTTGAGTTTCCAAATCTGCCTTTGTATTTTTTTTTTCTTTTATACTAAGTATTATTATTCCTCTTGAGCTTTTCTGTTCGACTTGACAAATTTTTTTTTCCTTTTTTCACTTCAACATGTCATTCACAGATGGGGAATGGTAGAACAACCACTGGAACTGTCATTGCCTGTCTAGTGAAGCTCCGCATCAATTCTGGAAGACCTATTAAGGTTCTGCATGGTACTACTTATATTGCCTATCCAATTGTGGATGATGAAAGAAGAACTTATAGTTCAGAACAAAGAGCTGAGGAGGTACGCGAGTTAGACGACCGTGTATTTGGAATAGACGACTTCCTTCTGCTGTGGAAAATCACCAGACTATTCGATAATGGAGTTGAATCTCGTGAGGCGTTAGATGCTGTGATTGATAGATGTTCCGATATACAAAATATCCGTGAAGCTGTTCTGCAGTACAGGAAGGTTTTCAACCGACAAAATTATGAGCCAAGAGTAAGAAGTGCTGCATTTAACCGAGGCACTGAGTACTTGGAGAGATACTTCCGGTTGATTGCCTTTGCAGCATACCTTGGGAAAGAAACTCTTGACGGAAGCTTTAAAAAATGGTTGCATCATCAGAAACCTGAGGTGCTGCAAGCCATGAAGAAGTGGAGGAGCGCACTGTTTTTTTACCGTACATGTGAGTTATTTCAGGCTTGAATACAGTAAATGTTTTCTTTATTTATATTCACATTACATCTTTGAATATTTTCCGTGCAGGAGGAATTGCAGGCACAACACGGGGATGCATTGATGGAGTCAGTTTTCAACAAACGGTGTGGTCCTGTCTTGGGAAAAGGTTCTACACTTAAAATGTGCTCCCCTGGCCAAAGGAATCCAAGTCGTTTGCAGATTAATGAAGACAGTGTGGATTCAGCAGAAATAAAAAAGAGAAGAAGCAACTGTTTACATCAATGGAACTCCATTTGGATTGAGTAAACCTGTTGATGATACCTTCAAGCATGTTGGAATAACTGGTCCAATGGTATGACACAAATCACACGTAGTAATAATAATAATCTGCAAATGCGGTCTCATTGATTGGTTTTTATCATCATTGCAGGTAGAAATCATAGAAAGAAGGCTAAAAGAAGATATACTGTCTGAGATTAGAGAGACTGGATATTGGATATTGGGAGAATATTCTACCAGAAAATGTGAAAACACCTGCAGAAGTAGATGCTGCTCTCAAAAATGAAAATTACAATATATCTTGCCAGAGTCTACCGTGGACCAGAGAAAGAGATGAATTAGCTTCTGCTGTTGACACAATCCAGTATTGTCAAGACGAGTAAGTATCAGTCATCTGTTTTCTTGTTGACTCTCATTCATATATTCTCAATTCTGTTCCATTTAAACTAATGGGCATATATTTTCAACACAGTTTGCTGGAGCTTGGGGGAAAGATAGATAGAATCAGCAGTCTACCGGATGATTTTGTTCGGAATAAATTGTAAAGTTTCTGTCTGCAAAAGAGGCGGCTAGACTTTCGGTCGTGTCAAAAGGTTTCCAAAACCTGTTCTCAATATTAGAGAATGCTGAATTCGACATAAAGAAAGAAAGTTCCAGAGAGTTCATTGATAGAATCTTATCGCTCCCAGTAATCGGCACACGGATTAGACGTTTCTGTTTAATTCTGGAAGAACACAGTGATTCAGAGGGCCACTTTCTTCTTCTCAACAAGTGTTTAAAACACGTCTTAGAGCTCGGTGTAATGGATTTACAGTTGTCGATTTATGGTGAAAACGTGTACGCATTGCCTTTGGAAGTCTTCACTTGCAAAACGGTCATTAAGATGAAACTGGGGACAGATTTTGGCATCGATTTTCTTCCTAAGAATGCTTGGCTACCAGCCCTTGAGACTCTCTGTCTTGACTCTATTCGCTTCTATGATCTTCATGATTGTGCCTTCCAGGCGCTTCTTTTTGCTTCCCCTGAGCTTAAGGAACTAATCATAGATGGTATGTACTGGGAAACTTGGGAATGGTCAGGCACTTTGTCCAGCCAGAGTCTTTAGAGGCTTTCTATCACTCGTGTCTTCTCCCCTGAGTTTGCTGGGCCTCATGATCAGAGAATTTCTTTCAACACTCCAAGTCTCGCCTACTTGGACTACAGTGATTTTGTGCCGCATGAGTACCCTACTGTTAATTTCCACTCACTTGTTGAAGTTAAACTCAATCTTCGACTGGTGCCAAATCCCCAATGGGATGGACTATATCCAGATGATGAGGATGTCTATTCCAGCAATCCTGCAAATCTTATCAAAGGGATAAGACATGTGAAGATACTCGAGTTATCCTCTTCTTTCAGTTTTGAGGTTAATTGTTTTTTCTTACTCTCTCTTGTTAGTTAACATATTTTTTTTTTTCCTGAACTTACGTAATTGTTTTGTATTGTTTCAGGCACTAAACTTCTTCCACAGATCATTCCCACTATATGAATGCTTAAACCTGCTGATCCTTAACCATGTGGACGTTGAATTTTGCTGGCAATTTCTTCCTTTCTTGCTGAAGAAGGCTCCAAATTTGAAAACTCTCATCATCAAGGTATGACTCTATTGATCCAAAACGCATTCTCCAGTCTCTATAACCTTCCCCGAGAACCATATAAACAGAAAATGAATGATTTCTACAGGGAGGGTTGCATTGTGGGGAAGAGCCTGACTATGGCTATGTCTGTCGATGTTTGTCAAACTATTCTTGTCTACCTTCATCAAATATAGAAGTTTTGAAGATAAACTTAGCGGAGGGAGGCACAGTGGCTGAACTGGAGCAGCTTAAGAATTTTTTGGGTAAGTTGACATCTCTGCAACTGCTGCAGGTTGGCTCGTGGAAGAAGCTTAGAAAAGAGTTCATGAGTGATCTCCTAAAGCTTCCGAGAGCTTCGTCCAAGTGCAAAATCCAGCAGACCAGACTCCAGTAGAATGACGGTTTTCTGTTCCACTCCATAGAATGACCCTTTTTGTTGTTGTTGTTGGAAACATACTGTGCTTTCCGTCTTGTCTCCAGACTCTAGTCTATGTAGGAAGAACACGAGGAAGATTCTGCTATACGTATGGAAAAGTTGGAATATTCCATTTTCTTCTTTGTTTGCTCTTTACCTCTCAGCAAGACTTTCAATAAAATGCAGGCTAGTTGGGTGACCTATAAACTCTGTGTAAATTTACTAGTAAAACCAATGCAATCTGATCCTTCATATGTTTTTAAATTGAGTGCTTTGTCGAACAGATGAGCAAGGAAGTACAAAGTAGTAAGAAAGCAAAACAACTTTAAGCTTCAAGAATCTTGAGATAAACATTGTGGTATGGTTGTCTTTGTCGGGAATCCCTCTGGAGTGTTCAATTTTAACATTGTCTTCAGCAGCAGAAGCTTCAAACTTTGCAAAACTAAGCCACACCTTGTAATGCTTTATACGGTCCAAGAGCCGCTTGTGTCCTGTCTAGTTCCCCTTGTAATACCTCAAAATAAATGTATGCCTTCCATAGCAGCTGAGGCATGTCAAGAGCGGGCTGAGTGAGATATAGCAAGTTCGAACATATGCATACGGACCTGCATTTTCCTCAAATCTGCTATACATCTATGCAATACCATTTTACCAACCACAGAATCTCTCTAGCTATATATCACTTCTTCAGTAACAACACAAGTTGAGCTTAACAAAATCAGTTTCCAGTGATTATGCTACACGAGATCAACACTAAACTCACAAAATGATAAAATGTTCGAACAGCATAAACAAAAACCCCTATGAAGATTACACTAGCTCCGTTCTGAATCACACGACACTCATACCGATTTCAAAAACAAAGTTCAAATTAATGCACCCCGGACTAAAAATGAAGCCTAAATGAACACATATATAAGCCATCAATATTCGATTTTTATGGTACAAAGCTAGCCACTTAAACACAACTGCAAGGACCATGTCTATTAGACATGAATGGAGACGAATAGCAAGAGCATTTTCAAGATGAACTAAGAGGAAACAGTTCGGAAACTGACAATGTGATGTCTTCTCTGCAGTTGAGTTACGACGAACTCTCTTGCCATCTTAAAATCATGCTTTCTCACGCTCTCGCTCTATCCAGAAGACTGTGTTATACGCCAAAACAGCAGCTTGTAAACGGATGGATTGGAGAAGGGTTTGTCATGTTGAGAAAGGGAAGATCTGCAACTGAATCTGGAGAAGACTGCTTTCTTTCTACGGGGGCTCATAAACAAACAGGTGTCTAACAGAAGTTGTTGACAAAACCTATATATAGCGGAACCATCATCACTTGCAAGATTCATGACATGATGGTTCGTGATTTGGTGATCGATATAGCCAAGAATGATTCCTTCTGTAACCCGGAAGGCCTCAACTGTCGTCACCTTGGGATTAGTGGAAACTTTGATGAGAAGCAGATCAAAGTTAATCATAAGCTGAGAGGCGTAGTGTCAACAACTAAGACAGGTGAAGTGAACAAGCTCGACTCAGACTTAGCTAAGAAATACACAGATTGCATATAACTTCGGATATCTCGAAATCAATGTCTTAATGGATCTCGGCCCATTATTTTTATTTTAACATGTCAAAATAGTTTA
>NC_025690.1:14453835-14455441 GCF_000633955.1 Camelina sativa | reverse complement strand
TTTTTTTTTTGTAAAGTTGAGAATCATCTATGGCTGCTTCTGCTATATTAGTGTTCATGTAATTGAATCCTTTACTTATATCGCGAAATTAGTTTACGGCTATGAATTGGTTAAGAGATAGATTCTCTGATTCAGAACAAAGCCGTGTATGCTTTATTATTAGCTTTAGCTTGTTCATTTTTTAATCACGGTTTCGGAATTGACATGGTATTTTGTTACCACTCTTTTGCAATTTTATTTTTTTAGCTCCAATGGTTTTTATGCATTTAGTAATAATGACTATATTTCATAAACTTTGTAGTTCCTGATTACGTTGTTGGACAATCTGAAGCTGAAGCTTCTAAAGAAGGGAGGACTCTAGCAGATTTTTACTATGGCTGTTTGGGGTATTCGNCTCGGCCCATTATTTTTATTTTAACATGTCAAAATAGTTTAATGAATAATTAATTTTAGAAAATAAAAGAAAAAAACAAAAAAATGGGAACGAGAAGATGGAGGGCACCGCCGTAATACAATACCCCGCGAGCAGATCGGACGACAATTTGAGAGGATGAGCGATAGATAGAGAGACACAGAGCAAGAGGTAGAGCAAGAGGTAGAGAGAGAGAGAGTGAGAGAGAGATTTCGCGAAAAAGAAACGAAGGTGAAGTTTTTGAGACGATGAACGAAGGCTCGAGCGAAGAAGTGACGAGGACGGTTATGGAAGAGAAACCGGAACAGCAGCAGGAGNAAAGACTCAGCTTCCTGTTTGTGTCGGCCTTGAGGTTTGTCATTCATATCCCTTTTCTCTAGTATTCATTACATTGCTTTTGAAAGTTAGATAATTATGCCCATGGTTAGGCTGTGTTGTCAATCTATTTAGTTTCTTTTCTCTGCTTGTTTTTTTTTTTTTTTGTTGGTCCATGTGTATGTAAGCATTATTTTGAAAGACAGTATCATCTTCTGCAAAAACTGAATACATAATTTGAACTTGATAAACTCCACTCGCAAGGAATATGGTCTACTTGGTACTGTTTGCAATCTCTGTTTTCTCCATCGATTTTTCTTATGTTCATTGCAGATACTAGCAGATAGAAGAGCAGCTGCTGGCAATACTTCATCTGTTCCAGTTCCAGCCCGTGTTCAAAATAGAAACGGTACACCGAATCTGCTCTTATTCACCAGTTTACGACATGAAACTGAGTCCTGCCTCTTCTTATATGCTCATCAATTTTTTGTTTCTGTTCTGTAGAATCTCGGGATCTGCCTCAAAAGCCTCAACACCAGAACAATAAACCAGCGCCGGCCACAAACACAGAAAACGGTTTCTTAACCAGGTAAGCAAAGAAGAGCTTTTTTGCTTTAGCTGGAGATGGTCTACCTTTAAGATTTGACTTATTGTTGGTTAATGGGTAATGGCATTGGTATTTGACTTGACTGCCTAATTGATTGTGCGTGAATACTACACCTCAAAGTTAGATAACTCGTTAGGTCTACAGTAATTAGTCTTATCTACCATAGATCGTTGTATGTGAGTCATAAAATGGGCATTGCTTATGACACACAATATTCGTTTCCGTGGGAATGTATCAGGTTCACGAGAAACGCAAGCCTGGTAGCATCAGGG
>NC_025690.1:14440581-14453616 GCF_000633955.1 Camelina sativa | reverse complement strand
TGACACACAATATTCATTTCCGTGGGAATGTATCAGGTTCACGAGAAACGCAAGCCTGGTAGCATCAGGGGTGATGAAGAACATGAAGAGAGTTGGTAACTATGTGAAAGAGACCGTGGACGATTCCTTGGACCCATATCGAAAGCGACCAAAATGAAGAAACCTTTTTACATTAGATGTGGAGAGAGACAAATCCAAAAAACGAAAAGAAAAAAAAAAAGCACAGGTGACAGACGACAGGATATGAATCTTATTTTGACACTTTTTGGATTCTCTCAAATTATCAAAAATAAAAGCAACAACAAAAAAAAAAATGGCTGTATTGATATCTTTAAGCAGGCCATTCCCCAAAGTGATTAGTTCTGGCTACGAGAACATTAACGTGTACACCTTCTTCAGTTTTGGTTTACTGATAATATTCATATGCAACCTTTCTCCCGGATAGAAGAAACTCAAAACGATTCGATTGCTAAGACTAAACATAAGATTTGAACTCTTGCAACAATACTTTATCTCTTTTCTCAAATGTGAACATAACAACCAAGTTAAGGTAATGCCGAATTTAGTAGGTTATCAGTTTCTTATGAGACAATTTATTTGGTCAAGTGTGGGAAGTTTTACTTAAGAGATAAATTAGCACGTGGAGTAAGTAAAGTAAAAGAGAGGTTGAGTTGGGAAAAGTGCCCATTTAGGAAAAGACAAAGGCTCTCACGCTTTCTCTAACTATCATCGTCGTCCGTCTGTTTCTGTTGATGGTGCTGCGATTTCCATGGATGACACCACGAACAGAACAGAATATTCATTAAGACCAAATACCAACCAAACCCATCTTCCAAGTTTTCTTCTTTCCCCCTCTCCCTCTCTCTCTCTCTCTCTCTTCTTTTCCTTTTGACCATTGCATGCTTACCCCGATTGGGAAACTCTTATTGATCTTTCTTCCAACAGCGATTTCCCGATCCAAATTTGGGGTCGATTAACATCGAAAGGTTTTAATTTTGCGAATCAATTTTGGGAAATTTTTAATTTTTAATTTTTGTTTTGTTTGTGATGGCTGCTTACGCGAATTATCTCCGGCTAGCACGACTCGGAGGAACTAGTTCAGGTGTAGTAAACCTGTCGACCCTCAGATCAATCGGTGGTTCTCCAAACCCGACATTTGACAAGACTCTGTTCGATCACCACGAGTTTCGTTCCTCTTCTTCGCCGTTAGTATCATATTCACCATACAGACAATTCCACGCCAGATTCATCTCTCAACTTATCAAAACCAATGGGAAGCGTTTGTTTCTTGTCGATACACTCGCTTTGGTAATAACCCTTTCTTGCTCTGTTCGTTTTACTTTCCTATGGTGATCTGCTGAATCTTTCTTAGATCATTATTGTTTGCCATGTCTTATTGCTTTGGATTGTCTTATCTATTTTAGTCAATTCCTAGGCAAGATTGTGGAACAAAGGATCTCTCTGTGAAACGATTCATTTTTATAATTGGTTCATTTTGAAATGAGACGATAGTATGGTTATATTCTAGACCGGACTCATATAGTTCATATCTCAACTTATCAAAACCAATGGGAAACCTTGGTAATATAGCCCTTTCTTGGTCTCTCTTTAACACAAAATTGCTTTGAATTGTCTGATCTCTTAGTCAATTTCTAGGCAAGATTGTGTATTTACAGGAACTTTCTGTGAAACAATTTGTGTATCTTCCTTCATTTTTGAAATGAGACAATAGAATGGTTGGATTTAAGACCAGACTCACAGAGTTCCCTAGGATGAAAATGTCTGGTCGTTATTTTTAGATATAGTTTCAAAGGGGAATTTGGTATGCGATTTTATCAGGTTAGGAGCTTAGAAGCACAAGGCCTGCCTTCAAAGCAAGCCGAGGCAATAACCGCTGCTATAACTGAAGTTCTTAACGATAGCTTAGGTGTTGTTTCACAGTTGGTTGTCTCCAAGGGAGAGATGCAGAAAGTAAGTTTTTTTCTGTTATGACAAGGCTCTGTTCACTCATCAATTCCAAAGAGTATGACCTGGTTATAGCAGCTTTATTCGGTCTAATTGTTATCTTCTTGCGTCTGGTAGGCTGAAATGACGCAGGAATCAAACTTATCCAAGTTCAAAAGTGAGATTAACAGTTCACTGGTAAGTTGTGTTTTCACTTTTCAGTGAACAATTTTATTGTGCTCTCAATCTGTGAATTAAGCTTCAAATGGTACCGCTGCTCTTCTACCTCTTATAGTGACACCTTGTTTCTGAATGATTGTTATGTATAGGACCACCATTTCTCTTTGCTGCAACATGAGAATGAGAAACTCCGCAATGACATAGAGCGAATCCGCTCTGATATAAGGTCAGCTCTCTTAGGTTTGACTTGCTATAGACGTCGATCAGTGCACTGACTATTGCAGTAACATTGCAGACACGAGATTGACAAAGTCACAGCAGGACAACGGTTGGACCTAAATCTTGAAAAAGGGTCAGAGAAACAACTACCTTCTTTCTTTGTTCCTTTAAAGGTTGTTCTTAGGTTATTATATTTTCTAATATTGTGACATGTCTCTATATGATGGCGCAGGAGGATAAGAGATGAGTTACAAAATCAAAACGCCGAAACCTGTAACCTTACAAACAAGCTTGACCGTGTCAGTATTCTCATCTCTAGTTTCTGTGCCTTTGTTTGTTTATGGCAGCAAAAGTGTTTATGTTTTTGTTTATGTTGTTTCAATCTCTCAGGAGATTCACACTTTGAGAGCTCAGCTGGAAGCAGCCAAGTACGAGGTGATCAAGTACTGTATTGGTACACTTGTTTCCATCTCAGCCGTAGGTCTTGCTGTCCTCCGGATCGTCATGTAACTTCATTCGACGGTGTGCCGGTTTTAAGACCAACTCATCATCTTTGCTGTTTTTTTTTCTAATCACGAGATGAAATGTTGGTCTGTGCTCCATATCTTGTTCATTATTTGTATGTTTGATGTAATTTTATTTCTTCCTTTTTTTTTATGTGAAAGAAATAAAGACTAACCCAGTCTAGTAAATTTGAACCCTTCACGTAAATGATGTACTTTCACGGGAAAAAGGTCACAAAAGACTTCAATGGGACAGAGGCAACAAACTTAATGTATAGGGGGCCAGCTCAAGTCCCGTGAGATGTATAAGTTGTTAGTTCTCCCTCATGACATAACAAAAGTCGATAACTCTCGAAGAAAAGAAAATCATACTCGACGTTGACGAGAGCTTTTAGAGCCAAGGGCTGCGATGCGATGATGAAAGTAGCCTAGAGGAAAGGCGTGTACTGCTTATTTACTACTACTGCCTTTTATAAAGTCAATAGATTAGGCGAGTTTTGGGTGTTGTGTTGACTACTTAGCAATAGACGAGAGAGTCGTGGAAACGTAAAGCGAACCAAAGAAATAATGTCAAAGATGAGAAAGTGGCACAGGCACATGTGACATGTGTTGTTTGGATCAAGGGTCTCCCAACAATTGGGCACACAACTCGAGTCGAACCAATCTATCTATTACTCTCTTTTTATAGTCGAACTTTTAAAAATCTACCAATTTTATGTGGAATTATAGCTAGTAGTGTTAAAGCTTGTTTTGTTGAAACTTTATGATAAGAGAACTAATTACAGGCAATGGACCACACTAATATAAAAGCTAAAATAGTTGAATCGGGTGGGAAATGCTCATCACGTGACTCCCCCACGTCTCTCTTTGGTTTTGTCCTCTTTTTATAAGTTTCAATTATCAACAATTATGTTCAAAGTATAGCAATTTGGTAAGACATCATTCCACATTTCGTATCTTTGTATGAAGATGTTCCAATATCTTCAAAATGTGTTAATATTCACGCATTTAGCTTCCGTGCTTGTAAATTATGCCTAGTTTTGAATACTTGTATTTTTTCCTTGGAAGTTTTAATATTTTGGTATTAACAAAAAAAAAATCAACTAAATACATTATGCTAGCTTGAATCCAGGTAGTGGCAATATATCTAGTGCAATAACGACCCTAAAACAGAAAAACAGTTAATGTACACTAGCACAAATCAGTAAGTTACATTTCTACTTAATACTAACTTCGCAATTAATTAGTGTTTTGAATTGTACAGTTTCTAAGTTTACATGTTATGCGGCATTCATGAAATGAGAAAAGTAAAAGCTTTTTAATTTTTCCAACAGCTTAGTCAACCAAAACCAGTCCCAAGGTTTATTATAGAAATATGGTAAATATAAAAACTTACTCCAGTAGTATATTTCAACATTTTGATTTATATTGCAAGAAATGGATATATTGCACGTCACTAAAAGTCGCATTCAATCTCTAAATACACGCAGAGTAATAACTTAGTCGATAAGAGAGAGTGTGCCCAGTACGTTTTTGTAGTAGTTTCATTTTTTTTTTCAGTTTATATTACGTCAGTTTTATACAAGGGAAAATGTGAACGATCGTGATGGTTATCACTTATTAAGAAGTAACAACAATTTTTTTAGGTAGAAACAAGTAACAACAATAAAACCTAGCTAGCTCTAAAATAAAGCTTCCATGTAAATTTGGATTTCCTCATTTCCATTCTAATAACTACGGATTTAAGTCGATCAATCTTGTGTTTACATATTTGATAAATGAAAACTATTAGTCTTTATACCAAAATAGATTTTATTAGATAACAAATATCAGATTTTCAATAATTATCGAGGATACATTATTACAAATTAAAAACCAACGAGATCATGGCGTTGTAATATTAACAAACTTAAATAATGAATTAGATCAATGGGTGTCGTCGAATGTCCCCATGTCTTAGTGTCACTTATTTATAATTTCGAACGGTTTCATATTCACTCCATGGTCCATGGTACCATATCCATTCAAAAATTCAAACTGTTAGTTGAAAAAAAGAGAGTTACATATGTTTTATATATGACATTGTAAAACAAAATGATATATATGTATGACTTTTAAATTAAAGCTGGACCAGTTACTAAAATCTGAACAACTACGTACACGAACAGAAATCAAGTTTAAATTCGGTGATAGAATATAGGGATATTCTGTTATTTATATTGTTAATATTGTTTCATGTATCCCAAGTATATAGAACATCGTTGTAACCTTTATGGCTATTTAAAGTCTGTGAATACAATCATTTTCCGGAAGGGGATTTCACAATCTTTCATGGTATCAGAGCCTGTTTGCTCTTGATATCCTTTTTGCTTCCGTTTCTTTTCTCTTTCCATCTCTCTCGTTCTCGTTTCTTCTTTCATTTTTTTTCTTCTTCTTATCAACTATGGCTGCTCCTCAAAGTCCCTATGAGCATGCCTTTGGTGTTACAAACATCAAGTCTCACATCCGGCTCATACTATACCTCGACGACCACAACTACGACGCCTGGAGAGAGCTTTTCCTCACTCATTGCCTAACGTTTGATGTCCTTGGGCACATCGACGGGACCCTACGTCCAACTAATGCAAACGATGCTGCTTGGTACAAGCATGATGGCTTGGTCAAACTCTGGATCTACGGTACTCTAGCACCAGATTTATTTCGTTCTTCTTTCAAAACTGGTAGGACATCTCGTGATGTTTGGATACGTGTTGAAAATCAATTTCGCAACAACAAGGAGGTCAGGGCAATTCAGCTGGACAACGAGCTTCGCACCATGGTCATTGGCGATCGTTCAATTCAGGAGTATTGTCAGAAAATCAAATCCCTTGTCGATCTACTCACCAATGTCGAGGCTCCGGTCAATGAACGTCACTTGGTCATGTACATGCTGAATGGTCTCAATGAAAAGTTTGATTACATAATCAATGTAATCAAACACAAGGACCCGTTCCCTACCTTTGAAATAGCGAAATCAATGCTGGAACTTGAGGAATCACGTCTAAAAAAAACCAATGTCTCATCTCCACGCATACTGATCATTCGTCCTCAACAACGGCTCTCACCATCACAGCCCCACCTTCGGAACCTCGTCCTTCATCTCCAGTAAATCCACGACAGCACTTTGGCAACAACAGAGGTAATCGCCGGAATAATCGAACAAGAGGAGGCGATCGACACAACAATCAGTCAAGACCTAATTTTTCTAATTGGGCCACACCACCATTTTGGCATGGCTCATTCCCGTCTTGGCCCAACTACTATGGGCAATGGCCACAAAAACAATACAGACCATCGTTCCCATCCTCTTCGGCTAAGTCGTACCAGCAAGCTCACCTTACTGAACTCCCACCAGCGAATCCGATGACGGCGAGCATCTCGGACCCGAATTTTTATCCCTGGATCATGGATACAGGTGCGACTGCTCATCTCTCCTCCACACCATGTAACCTCCATTCTAGCATTAGTCATAACATCACTCAATCAGTCATAGTAGGCAATGGTTCTAAAATTCCGGTCACTTGTATGGGTTCTACCTCCATCAAAAGCCTTTCCCGTCCTCTAAACCTCAATAATGTGCTAGTTACACCTCAAATTGTCAAAAACCTAATTTCTGTTCAAAAATTTACCACTGATAATTGGTGTACGGTTGAATTTGATCATTTTGTCTTTTCTGTGAAGGACCTTCCAACACAAGAGGATTCTTCTCCGCTGTGATAGCCAAGGTGACCTATACCCCCTTCCAGCATCCCTCAATAAAACAGTGCCCAACTCAACAGCTCTCCTTGCTTCAACTCCATCTCTTTGGCATAAACGTCTAGCTCATACTCAATCGGCTTCTCTTGATTCTTTTCTTTCAAAGTCTTTCGGTTTTTGTAATAAAACAAAGTTGTCTCACTCTTGTGAACCTTGTCATTTGGGAAAACAAATAAAATTGCCTTTTGCTAAATCTGTTTCCACAGTTTCTAGACCGTTTGAGATCATTCACTCCAACATCTGGACCTCCCCTGTTTCTAGCATAAGTGGGATAAAATACTATGTTTTATTTCTAGATGCTTTCACTCATCACCTTTGGGTGTATCCACTTCGCAGAAAAAGTGATGTCTTCACAAAATTCAAACACTTTTCAAATATGCTCAAAACACAATTCGATGCTTTCATTCAAAGTTTCCAATGTGACAATGGTGGTGAGTACAATAACAATCAATTCCAAGATTTTTTTGAGAAAAATGGCATTAAAGTTTGGTTCTCTTGTCCTCATACCTCTCAACAAAACGGTAAATCTGAGAGAATGATCAGAACAATAAATAATGCTATTCGAGCACTCCTCTTTCAGGCTCGCTTACCACCATGTTATTGGGTAGAAGCTTTGAATTTTGCTGTTCATGTGTTAAACATTCTCCCCTCTTCGGCAATTCAGAACAAAATTCCTTTTACTTTGCTGTACAACAAACCTCCCACATATGACCATCTTAGAGTTTTTGGGTGTCTTTGCTTCCCTTCCTTAAACAATAACAATCTCTCTAAGCTCTCACCAAGATCAACCCCGTGTCTTTTCCTTGGCTACCCTACCCAACACAAGGGATATCGCTGTCTAGATTTGAAAACAAAGAGAATCATTATCTCGCGACATGTTCTTTTTGTCGAGGATACATTTCCAGCAGCAGATACACAGCTTCATCATCCTTCTTCTTACACATTCCTCGATGTTGTTGATGATACCCCTCCAATTTTCAAATAAATACTGGAAACACCTCTTCACCAACAAACACCAACTCCAGCTCCCCCTCCACCAATAACCACAACATCAAAAACCAATCCTAGCCATACAATGACCACCAGATCAAAATCAGGCATAGCTAAACCAAAACCAGTTATGTCTCTTAATGTTACAACCAAATCACCACTTCCAAAAGGTCACAACCATGCCCTTCAAGACCCTAATTGGAATCCTGCTATAACTGATGAATATGGTGCCATGATTAAAACTAGAAGTTGAAACTTGGTTGAAAGGCCCAAAAAGGTCAATATCGTTCGCTCAATGTGGCTTTTTAAACACAAATATGATGCCAATGGAGCTCTAACTCGCCACACGGCAAGACTTGTCGCAAATGGGAAATCACAGGAACAAGGGGTTGATTATGACGAGACTTTCAGTCCGGTTGTCAAACCTGCAACAATACGAGCCGTGTTGGATGTTGGTGTTGCTTTGAACTGGCCTATGCATCAGCTGGATGTAAAGAATGCATTCCTTCAGGGGGACTTGAATGAGACAGTCTACATGCACCAACCGCCAGGGTTTGTGAGCAAAGAATTTCCAAATCATGTTTGCAAGCTCAATAAGGCCATTTATATGTTAAAGCAAGCTCCAAGGGCATGGAATTCACGGTTTACAACGTATCTAACCAAGATAGGATTTGTCATGAGCAAGGCGGAAAACTCTTTGTTTGTCTACAAAAATGGTTCAAACCTTGCCTATCTCCTGCTTTACGTCGACAATATCATGCTAACTGCTTCTTCTGAAGCACTCCTCAAGCGAATCATAAACAAGCTAAAAGATGAATTCCCAATGTCTGATGCGGGAAAGCTACGACATTTTCTGGGCATCAAGGTTGACTACAACAAACAAGGTGTGTTTTTAAGTCAACCAAGCTATGCTTAAGACATTATCAATCGTGCAGGAATGACTGAGTGTAAACCATGCGCAACTCCAGTGGATCTTCAGTCCAAACTCTCTGCTGCTGATGGGGAACCAATACCAAATCCGACGACTTACAGAAGCTTGGCTGGTGCTTTCCAGTACCTCACATTCACACGCCCAGACATAGCTTATGCAGTCCACCAAATATGCCTCTACATGCATGATCCGCGCATCCCACATATGAATGCTCTGAAGCGTGTAATCCGCTACTTGCAGGGGACAGTGAAACATGGTTTGCAGCTTGTAAGAGGTGACATTACAACTCTCACGGCTTATACAGATGCAGACTAGGCCGGCTGTCCCGATACAAGACGCTCCACATCCGGTTACTGCGTTTTTCTTGGTTCGAACATTGTCTCATGGTCAGCCAAAAGGCAACAAACAGTTTCACGGTCTAGCTCAGAAGCAGAATACAAAAGAGTAGCAAATGTTGTTACCAAACTCACATGGCTGCGCAATCTACTACGGGAACTACATTTACCACTGAGAAAAGCTTCCCTAGTGTACTGCGACAACATAGGCTCCGTCTACTTAGCCAACAATCCGGTTCAACATCATAGGACAAAGCATATAGAGCTTGATATCCACTTTGTCCCCGAGAAGATAGCCATTGGCGAGGTTAAAGTTATACATGTACCATGCTCTCTTCAATATGCAGACATTTTCACAAAAGGATTACCAACCTGCCTTTTCAATGAGTTTAGAGCCAATTTAACCATCCGGAGTCCCGAAGCTTCAACTGAGGGAGGGTGATAGAATATTTTGTTGTTTATATTGTTAATATTGTTTCATGTATCCCAAGTATATAGGACACCGTTGTAACCTCTATGGATATTTAAAGCCTGTGAATACAATCATCCTCCGGAAGGGGATTTCACAATCTTTCATTCGGTGCTGGAATGGAGAGTTTACTCAAGAATGTTGGGGGACATGTTCGGGTAGTAACCGACCCCATTTGAAACGCATTGCACAACGTCTTAATTAATATTTGTTCCCAATGGTTAATTGAAACGATATGTGTATAAACAAAATGTATAATACAATTCAACGGATAATTATTAGTAAATTTCTCAAAGTTTTGGAAAAAAACCTTGTTTATGCTGGCTCCTTGTATAATTTGTATGTATAAGAACAAACTTGTGATTTCTTGTAAGAGAATTAATTAGCAAATTAAAAGAGAGTAAGATCCATCGTTGTGCAGGAGAAGCACATGTTATAGGATTGGTCTCCACAAACACGCAGTGCAACTTTGGGGAGGAAACATCTCTGCAATTACTCATTCCCAAGTTTAGTGGAACTATGGAAGCAAAGGACAATGAAGGTTTTAACTTCTTAGAGATGTGACACTTCTATCTGATATTTATACAACTCTCTTGTGACAAAGGCAATGTTACACTTCTAGTTGTATATATCAATACTAAATTGATGAACCACATCTCATCTAATCAAAGAATTTAAGCCCCCTAGCTACATCTTTATTCTACATCCACTAAACTTGGGAATGGGTACTAGCACAGGAAGCTTCCTTGTGGAATATGCATTATTACGTGTTTGGGGGTGAAAAACCTTAACACACGTCTCAGGCTTCTCCTTCACAAAGATGAAAACATGGGGTGAGAGATCAATAGATCATATAGTCTCTTCTAAATTACTGTACTTACGTTGAAGGTGTATACGTCACCGCTAGCTCATACACGTTTTGTTAAAAACTCAGCAATTCATTTCCATGCTTGTAATTAACATATCCCTCATTTAAAATTAATTTGGGTTTTAATTCTTTCATTTTTTTTTGAGAAATTCCTTTAAATATCACTAAAAAAGTTTTTTTTTTTCCCAAAAATACCATATTTTAGTTTTTTTTTCAAAAATACCACAAATTTTTTTTTTCCAAAATTACCACAAACACAAAAATTGAATTTTAAAGATGTAATTTTTTTTTAAGGTTTGGATTGACACATTTAGTTTTAGGGTATAGTTTTTAGGGATAGGATTTAGTATTAGAATTTAGAGATTAGTTTTTAGTATTATAACTTTAATTCAATTATGTGGTATTTTTGGAAAAAATTACATATTAATAGTATTTCTGGAAAAAAACTAAATTGTGGTATTTGTTAAATAAAAACTAGTTTTAGTGGTATTGATGACAATTGCTTTTTTTTTTTTGTACAAAATAATATTTTCAAATGCGTTATGTACGTTTGATCCCATTTAGAGATCGAATGGCATATGACGGCAATACACACAAAACTAGAACCTAAGTTTGCGTTCCATTAGCTTACATTATTAATAATTTGATAAAATAATTGATTAACTTTAAAGTTACATACAGTAAAACCTCTATAAATTAATAATGTTGGGACTAACACATTTTATTAATTTATAGTGATATTAATTTATCTATAAATTAATAATTATTAATTTATAGATATATTTTTAATTGTTTATTTTTTAAAAAATTATGAATTGGAACAACTATAGCAAAATAAGATTAAACTTTCGGATGTTATAAATTTTATGGTTTATGAATTGAACTTGTAATATTTAGAAAGCACTATTTACAATAAATTACAAATATTATAGACAAATTGACTTATACACATGAGACACATAAATTCAAATCTATGAATAATAATATCAATTCTACTATTTTAATAATCTGTCAAATTATCAAATTGTAAATGATGCATATTTAAAAATTAAAACTTTAAATTTTAATTATTTGTATGACATGTTATAAAATATTTTAGAGATATTATTATAGGTTGAAAATACAACATTACAATTGTTCTATAGAATTGAGCTTTAGGAGAAACATACACTATTATATCAGTATATATATATATATAAATTTACATAATTATTAATTTATGATATTATTGGGACCATATTTTATAAGGAGATTTTGAAAAAATTATTATTTTATTATCTTATCGAATATTGTTAATTTTTACACTGGCCGACTTGGGATCAACAAAATTTATTAATTTATAGTGTTTACTAATTTATAGAATATTAATTTATAGTGGTTTTACTGTATTATGTATTATGCAACATTCAAAAAACCGAGACACGTAAAAGCTTGCTAATTTAAACGAATAAAAAGTCTACTAATATTTTGGGTAATTTTGTGATAATCTCAAAAGATATGGTCAACGAATCTTATTATATTGCAAAAATTGGATATATTGCACGTCACTGGAAGTCGTATTCAACCTCCAAAAATACGCAGAGTAATAAATTAGCCAGAAAAATAAGAGAGTGTGCCCAGTACGATTTTCAAAAAGTAATTTCATTTTCCAATTCTCAGTCATATTATGTCAATTTTATAAATACAAAAGATGTGATGGCTAATAACAAGTAACAACAACAACAAAATTTATGGAGTTACTACTAACCCTATATTCCAGCCTCCTCTTAATTTGGCTTCTCTCATTCAAAATTTCATTAGGGCTTCAAATTGAGCTTTGATAATTATCATCAGTCGTCTACCAAAGATTATAAAATAGAAAAGAAACCAACGAGATCATTAAGTAACAATCTTAAGAGTTTAAAAAAGTATTAAACCCTGACCAGTTACTAAATTCCTAAAAACCTACTGCGACTAACAACGAACAAAGCCCAACTTAAAATAAAAAAACAAAAAAACAAAAAAAGCATACATAATCAGTCAAATCCTTTTTAACATAAACGCAATAACAGCTAATGAGAAAACTAAACTGGTGCTAAATCTGAACCGGGTCGAATCCTAATTCTGGTCTAATACATCTTCAAAAACTCGGCACAGGCTGTGCCTGAACCGTTTGGTTCAAACCGGTTGTTTCATCATCATCATCACCCTCTTCTTGGGAGGTCTCTTTCTTCCGACGCATCTCAATGACTTTACGGTGGTGGTTTGAGTGAAGCTCTCTCGAAAACGTCGGGCTACAAGCGGGTCTGTATTCGGGTAACAACCGACCCGATTTGAAACGCACACCACACGCGTTACACAGCGTCTTCGCTCCCTTTGGTCCTGCCCTCCACTGAGGCGTTTTCTGAACGCCACAATGACTACACCGCCGCGTCTGCGTCTGACCAGCTAATTTCTTCATCTTCTTCTGTTTCTTAACCCTTGGTTCATCAAGCAAATCCAACTCAAAACCGGAGAGCCATAGAGGGCTCGAAGGAGGACCAGAGGAAGACGAGGACGACGTCGCAGAGCTCGAAGACGACGACGGCGAACCATGAGACCAGAAGGTGACTCCGGTTCTGGCTCGTTTGGGCCTGATTTGAACCGGAGGTGGAGGAGGAGCTTTGAAACAGGTCTTCTCCTTAACCGGTGGTACAGAACGTCTTCGATTCCCGGTTAACCAAACCGGTTTCTTCGTCGGAGCCAACGAGGAATACGGAGTGAGAGAGTCGTCTACGAAATTTGATAACCATTCAAGTTCCGCTAAATCATCCATCTAAACC
>NC_025690.1:14434582-14439928 GCF_000633955.1 Camelina sativa | reverse complement strand
CCCCCCCAAAAAAAAAAACAAAGAAATTAACATTTTCAATTTTACGGATAAAGTTTGTGAAAAATTTAAAAAAAAAAAAAGAAAAGAAATTGTAATTTTACCGGAACGGCGAGCTCGGTGGTGGGGAAATCGACGGCGGAGAAATCGTTGGTCAAGTGAAGGGTAGTTTCGTCAGACGAGAGTCCTCTTTTTCGTTGGGATTTCTTCAAGTCAGTCTCATCCTCAACGAGAGCGTCTTCGTCTTCGTCTTCGTTAGAGAAGTCGAGCAAATCGTCGACGGAGAAATCATCGCCATTATGAGCGCCGCCGTTGGTGAGGGTTATACTACTGTTCTTCAACGCCAATTCAACAACACTCTCCATTTTTTTTCCCTATTACCAAAAAAAAAAAAAAAAAAACCTAATTTTTTTTTTTAATTTCTTTCCTCCTCAAAGATATCAAAACTCTCACCAAAATTTTATCTTAAAACTTAAAAACTCCCCCCGAAAAAGAAAAAAAAAAACCCGTTCCTTTTAATTTCCCAATTCAAAACAGAAAAAAAAATAAAATGAAAAAGTGAAAAGCCATAACTTTGGAAAGAACGAACCATGATTTTTGACTAAGTCTCTCACAAGACAGAAACAAAGTAAAAGTTTTATTCTTTCCATGTCAATTTTCAAACCAGTGGGTACTACTACTACAATGCGACGACGAATAATAACCCTCTGGAGCAAGAATCTCATTTTCACCCTAAAAATTGGAGAAGAAATTGGAATTTACCTGAGACGAGAGACACAGAGTGTGAGAGAGAGGAGATGAGATAAGTCGGTGAAGAAGAAGGGAAGGGTAGTAGTAGACTAGTAGTGGTGGTGGTGGTAAAGTGTGAATATTTAGAAGAAGAGGTGAGTTTGGTAAAGCATTGAATATGAGGTAGTGCCCCCCAAGCCCTCTCCCCTCTCTACTTACTAAACCAAAAGTGCTCGTTTCTCTTCTTTATTTCTCAATCTTTTCTTTTCCCAAGAACCAATTTTTCCTAAAGATTTTTTTAAAAAAGTGTTAATTATTATTCTTTGGTGGAGAAGTTTTTTACCCAACCGGCTAAAACGTATNAAAAATTTTTTTTTTTTTTTTTTTTTTTTTTTTTTTGTTAGTTCGAAACGTATACGTTTACTGGGAAAGTGGGAAACTAGAGATGAATACGAACTAAACTGTACCGTTTTCACAATTTTTTAAGTTTATGTTACCCAATAACATCCATTATTGGGCTGGGCTTTTTTGAAATTTCACGACTTTAAACCTCTCAATAACAAACAATATGGCTTTTCGCATACCGTCTTCTTCAGTTCAAACGGGTTGTACAGTCAGTACTCGGCGATTGCGAATGACGAAGAAGCTTCAAATGTACAGAACACCGTATTCTACAACTCTTACTGCCCATTTCTGTCATATTCTCTTCTTTCTTACCTCTCTACTGAATTAATATTTGGTCTTCTTAAGATTAAAAAAATTTTGGTTTCATGTCTGCTTTAGTCCTTATATATGTTTATGCATTAGTCCAATGTGATAAGAGAAGTTGAGAATATGTTGAATTTGGTGTCAATATGGCTTGTGGTATGCTTATGATAAAAAATCTTGATCAGTTTATATATAAACCATCATACTCAAGACTGCTATGTTTCTACTTGTTGGAACAAATTTCATTTACTATTTGGTTTGTGTTCTTACTTTTTCCCACCGAATGATTCAAAGTCATAGCCTTTAACAAGAGAAGTTAACAAGAGAAGAAGATCATCGTAACCATATTTAAAGAGAACGATGTGTAGAAGCCGGAAAAAAAAAGTTGTTCTAATTAGTCTATATAGTTTAAGAAGACTAAACACTATTGCTTATACTGGACAATTCTTTATCCAATTCTTGCAACAAGCAAGAATATTTTTGGGATCATAGATATATATGGGTGTGATAAATGTATTATAATGCTGCTGATGCATGCTTCTGCTATTTTCAAATGCAGATTCAGAACTTGTCATTGAGAAGTATTTGGTCTCCAGAATCCTTTTTGGGCACTTAATATTCCTTCTTGATGTTTGGAGAAGGTTAAATGAACATCCCAATGCAATGACTTCAACATATTCTCAACTTCTCTTATCACATTTGACTCGTCACGAACTATGAGTTTACCTCCTGGTCTTACTATTCTATCCACTTCTGCCATTACTGGAACAAGGTTGCACCTTTTTCAAAAGGAAACAGAGATTTTTTTTCAAGATTGCTGATCAAAGTTACCAAAAAAGGGTGGATATGAGTTAAAGCTTTGTCTTTTTACCTTGCTTTCAACTTGGAGAAAAGATGATCTGCATGCAAGAGATCGTAGCTTCGAGGGTATGTGCTAAAAGACTCACACCAGTCATGATATATTCCGAATAGACCCCTTTCGTAGATTATAGGTAGTGTATCTGGTGAATTTATGTTGACTACATTCATGACCCACACTTGCAAGTCCTTTAAAGCTGCTGCAAATCTGCATTTTTGACATTGTAGTTAGAAAATAAAAGGTTTAGTTTTGGTGACTGAGATTTTTGTTTGAATCTTTTGTAGTTTTTCTTCTGTTGATGCTTCCTTACCCTCCGTAGACAGCTCTCATGTCCATTACATTCCTCACATTAGACCAGCTGATTCCTATTTCATTCATGTATACTTTGCTTACAACATGTTTCCAATGTTCATAATCTGTAGTGAAATCTCGTGGAGCTGGTTTCCCATATATCCCCATTTGAGAGCTGTTTAACCAATAAGGAGGTGTTTGAAGCCTACGGGGCCAGTTCACAGGCCACTTGCTCCCTCTCTCGACCGCATTGGTTGGTACTTTATGCATACATGCTTGTAGGGGTACATACCTGAAATTTGCATTCAAGTATTGAGACTTCTTTGTTTCTATTACTTCCTTAATTTTTTTTCCAATTCTTACTTCAAGTTTTTGTTATGTTTGCATATTGTGGAATCACTCATACCAGGCAGCATTTGCATCGTCGTTGCTTTTGCACATCGGAGGCTTGTTGTGTTTTCTTTTCTCATAGCATTCATTTGTGGCAGGTTTCTGGTAGATTGCAGCACCAATACCATTGAGCTTATCCTTGTTGATTGTCACAAGTTCCCAGCACAAGGATTTTGTCAACGCGGACATTTCTACACAACTCGTGAAATTTCAGCTCTAATGAAACAAATAAGTAGGAGATACGTTAGTTCAGACTTTACCTTTCCAGATTTGAACATCTTCTTCAAGCTTCTGGTAGACTGGAGTTGCTGACCACACAAAATAACCTCCTGGCCTAAGCATCCGATTAAGTTCCAGAAGAAGCATACCGCCCTCATTGTGCCATGGGACTCTGCAACGTGCACAGTGGATAAGATCAAATACTCTGCTTGGGAATGGAAGTCGCTTAGAGCCCATCACCGCGGAAATGGCTGGAATCTTTCTTTCAAGAGCAAACTGGACCTGAGCCTCGTGTTCATCTTTTGGTGCTAGAGACATGGCTATAACATCTCTTTCAAAGAGGAAACCACCGAAGCTCGCTACTCCACATCCAACATCTAATATGACTCGAGTACGTTTACCCCACGCAATGTTTTTCAAAGACTGCCATAGTAAAAAAAGAAGCATAATATTTAATGAAAATTTCTATCTTTTACTTGTTCCAGGTTTATAACGATATACTGAAATCAAGAAATGAGATCACCTGCTGAACAAAATCAATATAATGGAGAGCTCCATGGATGAACTGTGTTCCACCACCGGGAAACGTCAAGAACTCGCCAGTAACCTTCACCCAGTTCTGATGTCCTTTCACCTCTGCTAGCTTTGTGTGTGGGACATTGTGGTACCATATCTACCAAATCATATGTGAGTTAACATTTTTTACCCAATGTCACATTTCACTTAATGGAAATCTTATTCGAATAGAAAATTTTTACCTTGTCCCTGCTTTCAGGCCACTTGATGGACTCCTTATATCCTTCTGGAAGGGGGACGAGACACGATGGTGGGTCTTCTGGGCAATGTCTCTCTCTGTGCTCAAAATGTCTTCTACTCCGTAGTTTCTTTATTGCTTCTTCATTGTCTAGGCATGGTATATAGTCAGTACCTGCAGTTGCATTGCACAACACCCATGCATTTCCATCCATTATACGCTCTACAGTATTTGATTCAGATGTTTGTCTTTGTTTCTCGTCTTTAGATTCTGTTGCTTGACTCTTCCATGACTTCTGTGATTCTGCTGATTCTTTGGGTATTCCAGAGCCAAACCCACTCGCTTCTGACCCCTCTTGTCTCTTCTCATCTTTCTGCTCTTCTTGTTGCTCCATGTTTTCGTCTTTAGATGTTCTCTGTTCTTCTTTGTTTCCGCTTTCGTCTTCTGCCGTATTATGTTCTTCCTGTTGGCCATTCTCATCCTTCATACTCTTCTCTTCCTTCCCGTTTTCTTCACTAACCGTGTTCTTCTCCTCGTTTTGTTGTCCGTTTTCCTCATTCCCGGAGTTTTGCTCCTCTTGTTGTTGCTGTCCATTTTCTTCATTCTTTGTGTTGTTGTCTGATGTCTCGCTTTGCCCCGTTTCCATAGGCTGTTCTTGTTTGGTTGCATCTGTGAATGTCACGTCTGCATTTGAATCCTGTTCTTGCCCTTGTTTGGTTCCTTGTTCCATATCTTGCCCTTGTTTCTTTCCTTGTTCCACATCCTGCAGTTCCTTCCCCTGTCCTTGCTCTTGCTCTTGAGTTCCTTTAGATTGAGTCCCAGCATCCTCGTCTCGTTGTTCCTTCTGTTCCTTCTCAAACTCCTTGACCACTTGTTTCACCTGACCATCATCATTCTCTTGCACCACCTTGTTCTCTTTCCCATTGTCTTTCTCTCTCTCCTCGGAAAGCTTTTCATCCTTCTGTTGGTTTTCTTGTTTTTGAGTTTGTCTTCCTCCTGCCTCTTCTCCTCCTGCCTTTGAGCTCTTCTCTTTGGCTGACTTCCGCTGCTCGTCTTCAGACTTTACGGCATCGTCTGGAAGCTTTCCCGGATTGTCTTCAAATGCCGGTTGCTCTTCAGACTCTTTGTTTGTGGGTTCGGGTTCATCATTACCGTTTGAAGAGGCAGACACATCACTCCTCTCCGTCTCTGAGACGACCGTTCGAGTGGAACCTTGTGTGATCTGCGGTGGAATAACAGAATTGGAAGAAAGCATCCACACACCGATAACACATAGAGCCACAAAGATGATCATTGTAATGGTCGACGCATAGGAAGACGTCGAAGCTCGCTTGTTGCCACGTCCCTTCCCAAATGCCATCTTTTCCTGTCTTACGTATACTGAGGAGAAAGAAAGAAA
>NC_025690.1:14426508-14428069 GCF_000633955.1 Camelina sativa | reverse complement strand
TAACATTTCTATCCAGTTTCACTTGATCGAAATCTTATTCGAATAGAATATTTTACCTTGTCCCTGCTTTCAGGCCACTTGATGGACTCCTTATATCCTTCTGGAAGGGGGACGAGACACGATGGTGGGTCTTCTGGGCAATGTCTCTCTCTGTGCTCAAAATGTCTTCTACTCCGTAGTTTCTTTATTGCTTCTTCATTGTCTAGGCATGGTATATAGTCAGTACCTGCAGTTGCATTGCACAACACCCATGCATTTCCATCCATTATACGCTCTACAGTATTTGATTCAGATGTTTGTCTTTGTTTCTCATCTTTAGATTCTGTTGCTTGACTCTTCCATGACTTCTGTGATTCTGCTGATTCTTTGGGTATTCCAGAGCCAAACCCACTCGTTTCTGACCCCTCTTGTCTTTTCTCATCTTTCTGCTCTTCTTGTTGCTCCATGTTTTCGTCCTTCGATGTTCTCTGTTCTTCTTTGTTTCCGTTTTCATCTTCTGCTGTGGTATGTTCTTCCTGTTGGCCATTATCATCCTTCATGCTCTTCTCTTCCTTCCCGTTTTCTTCACTAACCGTGTTCTTCTCCTCGTTTTGTTGTCCGTTTTCCTCATTCCCGGAGTTTTGTGCCTCTTGTTGTTGCTGTCCATTTTCTTCATTCTTTGAGTTGTTGTCTGATGTCTCGTTCTGCCCCGTTTCCATAGGTTGTTCTTGTTTAGTTGCATCTGTGAATGTCACGTCTGCATTTGAATCCTGCTCTTGCCCTTGTTTGCTTCCTTGTTCCATATCTTGCCCTTGTTTCTTTCCTTGTTCCACATCCTGCAGTTCCTTCCCCTGTCCGTGCTCTTGCTCTTGAGTTCCTTTAGATTGAGTCCCAGCATCCTCGTCTCGTTGTTCCTTCTGTTCCTTCTCAAACTCCTTGACCACTTGTTTCACCTGACCATCATCATTCTCTTGCACCACCTTGTTCTCTTTCCCATTGTCTTTCTCTCTCTCCTCGGAAAGCTTTTCATCCTTCTGTTGGTTTTCTTGTTTTTGAGTTTGTCTTCCTCCTGCCTCTTCTCCTCCTGCCTTTGAGCTCTTCTCTTTGGCTGACTTCCGCTGCTCGTCTTCAGACTTTACGGCATCGTCTGGAAGCTTTCCCGGATTGTCTTCAAATGCCGGTTGCTCGTCAGACTCTTTGTTTGTGGGTTCGGGTTCATCATTACCGTTTGAAGAGGCAGACACATCACTCCTCTCCGTCTCTGAGACGACCGTTCGAGTGGAACCTTGTGTGATCTGCGGTGGAATAACAGAATTGGAAGAAAGCATCCACACACCGATAACACATAGAGCCACAAAGATGATCATTGTAATGGTCGACGCATAGGAAGACGTCGAAGCTCGCTTGTTGCCACGTCCCTTCCCAAATGCCATCTTTTCCTGTCTTACGTATACTGAGGAGAAAGAAAGAAATGAAGGAGTAAAATGGCAGTTGAAGGAAGTAAAAATAGAAGAAAAAGAAGAGAAAGAGAGGTTGTGAAGAGACAAGACTGGATCAAAGATCCTACAGAGTCGGACATGGG